>NW_024503013.1:2108314-2331898 GCF_017590055.1 Onychostruthus taczanowskii
GAGCTGCCGCGGGCTGCGGGGAGCCGGGCGGCGCTGCTGCCGCGCGCCGCGCCGGGCCTCCCTGGGCACGGGGGTTGGATCGTGAGGGTGCAGAGTGGGCCGCGATCCCCCTTTTTGTCCTCTTGAGAGCCAAGGGAAGGTGGCAGTTCCCGGGTTTCATGCCCAGTGGTCGTTCCTAAGGGCAAAGACGTGGTCTCTGTCAAGCATCCCTCTTGAAGTCAGCTCACCTGCGTTAGGCTTTCCATTTGGGTTGTGTGCCCACAGTTAAAACAGTTGTGCTCCTCACATTTGTAATTGCCCCTGTCTGCTCGAGAATCCTCACTGAGCCTATCCCTGGAGTGGGGGGAGCAGGGGCTGTGGAAGGTGGCAGGTCACAATCACACGAGTCACGGCTGCAGGGCGCTGGCACGGATCCTCTGCGGAGATTCCCGACGGAAAGCTCGAATTCATCCATGGTGATCCGTGTCCGGAAGGCTTTGCAGGCACAGTTCGGTGTCGAGTGTTCTGTAGGAAGAGCCGTGGTATGGCCGGTTCCTTGAAGGAATCGACGAGAGGAAGAAAAGCTCTCGGCATTGCTTACAAAGACTGAGGGACTGCATCTTAAGCCTCCCATATCAAGGATGCAAATGTCTTTCGAGTGTTTAGCTGTTTTGACAAGAATCTCATGAGGCAAAAAGAATTAACCACTGGGGATGTGTTAGGAGGCTGGTGGGTTTCCAGAAAGACTTGCTTGTTGGCAAAGAGCATCTGATGTCAGGAGCATCCGTCCAGATGGACCTTCCTGTTCAAATACTACCACAAAATAGGATAAACCCTGTGTCTTCTAAACATTTGTATACTGTGTGGCTGTAGAATGGTTACCAAAATATCATCCCACTTCATGCTCCAAGGAGTAAATTAGCTGATGTGTTTCTCTCTGTTGTTTCCCATTTTGTTCTATTGTCAGAAGTCATGCAGGATGCTGAAGCAGGTTTGTAGCATCCCCACCCGAGACTGCATGATCTGGCTGTGAAACTGCCTCTGTTGCTCTTTCCTTTAGTCTCTATCAGCTGCTGTTGAGTAAGGTTGATGTGGAATGGTTTTGAAGCTGGTTTAAACTTGAAAATGCAGTTTAGTTAAAGCAGGATTTATTTTTGTATTTTTCATTTGATCTTCTGAGCAAAAAGTTACCAAATGAGTTTTGGGGGAGTGAAGGTTTCAGCCTAGAAAATTGAGTTCCTGGAGGCTTTTCTAAAACGAAAACTCTGTTTTATGGTTAAAAGTAAGATCCGTGTTCGGAAAATAAGCTAATTGCTAGTGGTTTATTGCAGCTTTAAAATCCAAACAAAATGCCTTGACATTATTACAATTGAAAAATCCATAGGTCTGTGCTGATTTTTTACCCACTATAAAATTATTTTAAACGTTCATCTTTTTTCCTCCCCTCTGGTTAGGTACAATGAACATTTTAGAAGCACCATTTATTACAAAAAACCGAGGTATGAATGACAAACTGTCTCTCTGCCTCTTCTGTTTAGCTTTCCATCCACACCTGTGTCTGGCGAGCAGATGGTGTCCTCTGTGGGGACATGCGGGCAGGGGGTGCTGTGGCAGCAGTACTTCAGCATCTTTGCTGAGCAGTCAGGCAGTTCCTGGTAGCCTTTTCCCACTGGTGTGCTCTCTTCCCAGCCCTTCCGGGGATGGAGTTGCTGGTGGTAGTAACCCTTGGGAGAGGTCAGCGCTGTAGAACTAGCACAAAGCAGTGCATGTCTCCTTTTCAAATCTTATCAAATAGCCTTGTGGTGAGTTGGTATTGCCTCCATTCCCTCTACTAAGCTTAGTTTGATAGAGGTGCAGTTGTTTAAAAAAAGTCAAGTAGGAATAAAAACAATATATAAACCTCCATTGCTATGTGAAAGTATTAGAATGCCTTCCTTTCTTCCTAATTTGCTATTGATGTGGCATCTCTAAGTAGTTTATTGATGAAGTGCTCTATTCTCTGCCCCGTTTTGTTCTTGGCCTTATCCCCAGGGCCTGTGAAACCCTTTAGAAATTCCCACTGGTGGTTTGTAAATGAGAACAAAGCTAATCACCTCCTGCATCTCTCCTGCTGCTGAAAGAAACTAGCAGTCTGCTCAGTGAGTCTTTCTGCTCAACAATACCACATTTTCAAAGTCAGTCAGAATATTCTCTCTGTGAAGTGTGTTTCCTCAGGGCTCCTAAAAGTGATGGAGAATTAAATAAAGGCCTGACATAACCAAAACCAATTAAGGACAATTCACAAGACTGTTGTATAACTGATGCAAAATACGTGTCGTTCAGTCCGTTAACCTACTTTTGCTTGCCACATCCCCTACCATTATCTTACAAGTATCATCATTTGGATTTGGTTTTTTCTTTTTTTTTTCCTTTCCTTTTTTTTTAATGAGAGAATGTTCTGTCATTTTGTGATTTTAACACAGGAAACAGTAAAATAAAATTAACATCATGGATAAGTAATAGAATTATCTGTGTTCATCTTTAATGCTGTGTGGCTGACAGAGCTGAGTGAAATCTGATAGAGAGAATGACAAGGAGCTTTCTTGAATCAAGGGTGTAAAAGATTATTTTCAAGTAAAAGACAAGCAGACATCCTCCAGTACTTCCTGAAATTGTATGTAGTTGTAGCATATACAAAGTGAAAAACACATAGCCCCAGGCTTTCTTAGGTGTTTAGAGGCTGTCAAAGCTGTGGTGAATACAGCACAAAGAGGATAATATTATGTATATGTAAAACATGATTAAGTGAGGGGAAGTAAGACTTTTGTTTCAGTCCTTCTGGGTGAAAGTGAGATTCTATTTTGTATCCATTGTATTTAAACTATGTGTGTGTTGAATTAAGGGCTTTCTAGCTCTGTATGTACGTGTGGTCGATACATCTGCTATATCTATGTGCCAGATGTTATGAAGCCAGATGTTCTCATTCCTGGATTAGCTCCTCGGCTTTGCTGCTGCACAGCCAAACACAGGTCTGTTGTGTCTCACACTTTGAACATGGGGCTCACCAAAGCTAGGGACAGTCACACATCCCAGACATCCCAGCACAACCTTTTGCAAGGGTCTCATGAGGATGTTTGGCCATGGTCTGTGGCTGCTTGACTAAATGCCCCTGCAGCAGAGAAGGAATCATGTTTCTACAGTAGTCAAAGGGTAGACCATGAAGGAGGATTTGTACTCAAATGATCCACTCTTAGAAAGCCTGCTCCCCTGCTGCAGTCTTTGTCATAACCTGTCCTTACATGGTACAGCTCATCAGACATTCCCCACCCTCCCCTTCTTCCCATCACACAGCTCATCCCGTGGCTGAAAGGCCTACAAACAATAAGGGAGTCAGAGCCCTAATCCCTTCTGAAAATTATCACCTTTCCCTTTTGCTCCAATCCCAACATTAAAATCTTATCCATCCTATAACTAGTTCTCTTTGCTGCAGCTCTATAGATCTCCCATATTTTTGCCACTATACTCATATATTCCTGTGCCCTCTTAGACAGCATGTTAAATGGTTCATGGCAAAGTCAGCTTCACACACTGTGCCTTCTCTAGTCTAGTCCCCATCAATGAGTCCAAAAAATTTGCAGCATGACTCAGTCCCATAATTGTTCTGAAAACCACACAGCCAGAGACACCCTTGTCTCTCCTTTGATTCACTAAAATGGTTCTGAGATTTATTACATTTTCTTGTCTTCTTGATCTACAGCTTCAGGGCAGTGGGCAGGCGATAAAAGATTCTCAGTGCCTTGGGAAGGGCAGATTGTCACTGGTGAGATCCCACTGTGATGTATGATCATCAAATCACACTGGAGGTGGCATGTGTTCCTTTTGTCAAGGCCCGTCAGCTGATAAAGTATGAGGTTAGAAACAGCAAGAGCTTTGGCACAGGCAGAGAGGTTGATGAAGAACAACTCTCTGTGGCTGTGATTTGGAGCTAGAGCTGCTTGTGGTTGCAAGAACATCTGTTACAAGATGGTCATAGGGTACGTGCACAGATTTGGTCCTGCAGATGCATAATGCCTGTGCTGTTGAAGTTGGAAACTAGACAAAACAAAGAGAGGGACTTCGGACTTACAGCTACACTGAAATTGTCACTGTGCCTCCAAAGTCACTATACTTCTGGTTAACCTGATCAGAGTGGTCACCTCAGCTCACCCACAGTGTGGTTCTGTACTGGCTGGGATGGCACCCTGACAGTGCTTTTGCCTTGCACTCCTTCTGTGTTTGACAGAAACAGCAGCTAATGATCAATGACCCCTTAACACTTTTTTTTTGGTCACTTGTTTCTTGGTTTTTTAAATGCAGTCATTCACGTATTGATGCAAGGTGCCACAGATGTGAAGCTCCGGACTCAACCTGCATCTAATCCTGTACACTATAACTTGTTACCTGTTTGTGAAGCACTTTTGATGGGCACCCTGTTTTGTTCTTCCTGCTGCTCTGTCTGTGTACTGCTTTCTTGTCCTCCCAACACCAGCTCATGGCTGCCCACAGAACAGTCGGGCATGAAATATGCCACAGGCTAATGAGTGCACCAGGTTCCATCCGTGTGTGCTCGGTGCGCACAGTCCGCTGGAGTCACCACGCAATTCACCTGGCTTTTAATTGCCCGATGCTCTTAATTCTCGATGGCCTGTGCATTATTGCAGTGCTCCGTAGCCTGTGTTTGCTTACAGCTACGTGGTGGCACCGGCACAGTGCAAGGCACAGACTGTAGTGCTGAGCAGACAGGGACCCTGAGGGCTGTGGGCACCTGGAGGGCTGCAGGCTTCGGGCTCTAGGGGCAGGACTTCCACTGCATGCTGCAGAACACACAGATCAGTTTTATGTGTCAATTCAAATAATCTTTTCTCCTGAAGGACTAAATACATCACAGCAGCTGTCTGGCTGTTCGGGCTGTTGCACTCCAGCAGCTCCTTGGCATCTGTGTAATGGTCTTCAATCTGGCAAACATGAAGTAAGAAAGAATTACCCACAGGAGTTAAATTTGAAAATTCTGACGCTTGTTAAACCACTACTGCTGGAAATAAATGCATTTCCAGAAGCTGTAGGGTGATCAGGCAGGAAGGAATTATGTGGGGGTAAAAATTGGTTTGGTACTGTCAGACATTAGGAAGGTGTCTGAAGTCTCAGCACTTGCAGCCTCTGAGGTGGGAAGAGGTGTTCATATGGAGGAGAAAAGTCTCCGTACCTCTTGGATCTCAAGTTTGTGTTTTACAGTCCTGATTTATACACCAATTTTCAAGCAAACATTCATTTAAAATTTAGTAATTTTATGTCTGCATTGTTTGAAGTAGTACTGTCTATATTGCCTATGTGCACACAGACTCCTTAAAGTGAGATTTTAATCTGCAGCTGCTATGTTTAATAGCTACAATTAGGGAAATGGTTAAGAATACTTGATTTTATTGCATTCATATTTCCTTTTCTATTAAGGAAGACATATTTGTGGTAGTGTTTTAATGAAACACAATAAAATGTTGATGGTAAGATCTGGAGATGATATTAAAATGAGAAGGACACTTCTAGAATATAAAACACAGTAGAAATTAATTCCTTTTGGTTTCCCTTTTATTTACCTAGATGGCTCAAATTTCCATGTGGAAGGCTCATGCTTTCTTTCAAAAGCAACAGGGTGTTATACTCTAGTGATGAAAGGGCTGGGGAGTTGCAAGCTTAACAGTGAGTGCAATAAAAATTAAGTATCTGAGAGTGTTTGATTGTTTGCTCTGTGTAAGTTACCTGTCTGAAGTATGTGAGCTATAGAAAATATTCAGGAAGCTACTGAAGACACATTTAGCCCATGGATACAATGAGGGAAGAAGCTTATTGCCATTTCCAATGGAACTAAAGTTTGGAAAAGGCAGATCACAGGGCTTTAATGGGGCTGGAGGAGAGCCAGGCTGAGTATTGCAGGGACGAGGCAAGACTGCTCCAGAAGGAACTGGTTCTGGTGTGAGCAGAAGCCAATTTGCTTCACCTGGCTCCATGGCCAGCATCCCCCTGACCACTTTTTATTTTACCAATGTGGACCTACCCATGGAGTTGTTTCTCATTGACTCCAGGGACCATCACACACCCAGTATGAGGATGCTGGGCAATGTTTCTCAGAGCACCAGACAGCTGGAAAGGAGAGTGTGTGCTTCTCCCAAGAAGGTGGTAGTGAGTGGCTAGTCAGGGAAGTGCACAACTGCAGGAGCCTGCAGTGTCCTACAAGTGGTCTCAGACTCTAATTTTGACATGATCTGGAAGCACAAGTTGCTGTTCCTGTTCTCCTAGGCATGAACAACACTGCCCTCCTCTTGAAGCTGGCTTTAGCTCAAGAAAGGAGCAGACAACTTTTATCCATTCTGCCACTTGTTTGATTGATGAATACATCAATCTGTGTTGTATTCACCAAAGTAATGTATGAAAGAAATATTTAGGATGCAATGCCACGTGTACCAAAAGTTAGGAAATGCCTGGTTCTCAAATTTCCCCGTATAACCTAAAGGGATCCACTCAGACATCCCATCTCAATGCTGGATGCAGGGAAAGTTAAGGACAAAAAGTATAAAGGAACTGAGCAATTAGAAACCAGTTTTATGCCTGCACATAAGTGCAGGCTTCACAAGCAACCCCAAATATGCCACTTCTGGTCATAGTTCAGCATTTGGTTATCAACTCTTTTTACCTTGTGCTGAATTATAAGCTCCTGCAGTTTTTGAAGGCCAAATTTAAGTATTAATTATCTTACATGAATAAGTTAGCTCGCTGTTATCTACAGTGAGTCACCTCTAACATTCAGTATGGTAACTCAGAAACTTTGATGCTCTTGATACCCTCATTCTGCTTGTGCACACCTGTATGACTGGGGTCTGGGATGTTTGAAAAGGATTGCTGTCTCATGTGTTTGGCTCAAAATATAAGGAGAAGGAGCACAATCCAGCATCCTCTTTCCTGCTTTGAAGGACAGGGACCTCAGGGACCTCAGGTTCCTGCAGTTTGGGAGATTAAGAGGGACATACACTGCTGGTGGTGAGTGTATGAAGGAAGACGCTGGCCCTCATTTCTTAGCTGGGAATTTTTGACCCTAACAAGGAAGGAGAAGGATGAGAAGTGAGTTTTAGTGCTGGATATGTTGACACTGCTGTGGAGGGACAACAAAGAAGCTTAAGGCAACTGTTCTTTTTTTTCCCCTGCTCAGGGATGGCATCCCTCAGTCTGTCAGGGGGCCCCAGGGTGGTGTAACAGGATGGTGACATGATGCACAGCCCTCCACCATCTCCCAGCTGCAACCGCTCTGGCAGCTCAGCTGTGTCTCTGCATAATATCTGCTGCTGCTCTGCCAACAGGTTCAGCCGATCCTCAGCACGCTGACAGACAAGCTCAGGTGGTTCGGGAGCAGAGACAGTTTGGAGGCTGATGCTTTGGCTGGGACATGTTTGCTTTGGCCAACTGTGCTACAAAAGCAACTGCAGAGAGCAGAGGTGCTTTGTGGTGTTGGCAGTGCCTGAAGTCAGCAGGAATTCAGAATGAGCCCTGACTTGAACCATCAGCACGTGCCTCATAGCTCCCTCGATGCTTCAGTCATTCTGGAGTGTTGCCAACATGCTTTCCAACCTAAAGAAACTGAGAAGTGAAATAACAGAGGTTTAACATTCAATGTCTCAACCAAAGCAGGAATTTCCAAGTCAAAGATACTTTCTTACCCCAAGGACAGAGTGCAGAGTATGAATATGTGCTTCCAAAAAATGGACATCTGATCCCTTCAGAGAAAAGGATCACAAGGGTCCATTGCAAAGGCGAGGGTTAAGTAATCCTAGTGTAGGATGGGCCAGTGTCCCCAGTAAGAGATATTAATTCACTTTTAAAAAGGAAAAGAAGGAAAGAAGAGAAATGTCCTTGTTCTGCTCCAGCATTCTTTATGGACAATCTATAAAGCCTTTGGTTGTATGAACATGGTGCTCAATAACCTGAATATCTGTTAGCTCAGTGCACATTGTAAAAGTACTTGTACAATGTTTGAGGGAGCACATTCCCACTCTCATTAAACATAACACAAACCCCATTTTGAAATGTATTCATTTTGTGTGTTCACAAAAGTAATACATTTCAAATTTATACTATGATGACAGTGAAGATTAATAAAGTTATTTTCTTCACTGTGGGGCCTCTGAAGTCACAAATAATGCAGCTGTTTTAGGTGATGGGCAGTCTAGGAAGTCAGGGCTGTGTTTGCTCAGAACGAGGTTTGCTGTTACAAAGAATTTTCCTTTATTCTCTCTCTAAGGATGATATAAATTGCTACTAGTCCCAATTAACTGTTTCAGTGATGACATCTTTCAGAGAAATAGGCTGGAATGGGAGAGAAAAAATATACAATGAGTGAGGTTTTTGCCTTTGCTCTACCCTTTCTATAATTAATCAAATAAGAATGAGTAGTGAAGAAGAATAATCCATAAAACTCCCAAATGCAGTTGGAAGAGATGTTCCCTCGTGCAGAAAACAGCCGTCGGTCTGCCTTCTAAAGATGCTTTCAGAAGCACTGGACCTGGTATTTTGAGAGGATGATGCTGGAGACAGAAGGACCTGGAGGCAGAGTGCAGCCACAGCCACGGTGCGGAGCAGAGTGGCTGCCCTGAGCACAGCCCTGGGGCCTGAGGGCAGTTCCTGCAGGCTGTGAGCACAGCTTAGCCCGTGTCCCCAAAGCTGGCTAAGCTGTGCAGAACAGCTCGGTATCAGGGGCATGCCAAGGTATCTTTAGCCCTATTTGTGGAGCTGCAAGCTTCTCAGTTCGGTAAAAATCTGATTTAATGTCATAAGCTCTCTGAGAAAGACTCTCCATTGTTCACCAGTATTTGAAATTGTGAACTTCATATCACTGTTTTATACTGCAGAACAGCATGCTCTTCAGCTATCCGATAAGAATCACCCAGCATCTTTGTGTATAAACCTGTTAGGTCATGCCTGCATTTCCCTGCTATGGTTTTAGGAGTCTCCTTCCGGTATTTAAAGACGGGAAAATATCTTCTTTAATATTGATCATCTTCCAGCTTTGAAGCTGTGCTGAACAACAAAGACAGACAAACATTTAATTCTCCCCTAATCCTTTAAATACCTCTACGAGCACATGGCTGTTAAGCCTCTCTCCTGCAGCAGCGGTACGTGTTCTTTTAACTCTGCATCTAAAGCCTGCAGCTTCAGCTGGGGTGGAACAGGAGCCCGTGGTACCCCGTCATCCTGTGGTGGCTGTCCTTCTGGGTGGTATGCACAGGGATGGTTTTCCATAATAAAGCAATCATCTGGATTGAATTGCAGATACCTAATCCTCTCACAAGGTACTCCTGTGTAGTTTTGTGGAGTGAACAAAGACATCAACTTAGACATGCTCTGCGCTGGATTCGGGTATCTCTGAGAGCTTCTGATCATTCCTGTGATTAGCCAGCCTGATCTGGTAACTTGAACACAAAAGTGCAGGAACAAGATCAAAATCTTTTTCTTCAGGAGAGAGAGCTGAAATAGAAAATTTCTTTAACTTCACTCCTCAGGAAAACATCTGAAGGAGCAGGCATGACAGCTGGGACAAACCCATCTCTCTCAAGCCTCCTGCTGTTTTTTTATGCTGTAGAAGCAGAGTGGGATTTGAATAGTTGCCTTACAGGATGGGAAGCGGGCTGGGATGCATTGCTGTTCATATGAATTGGTAAGTATTCATTGACTTAAGCCCCACAAACCATTTCCCCCCCTGCCCTTTCCTTCCTCAACATGAAAACTTTTCACTTGCTTTCAATATTTTTGTTGCCTTTCTGTGAGGACCCACAAAGACATTTAGTCTGTTCCGCTGGCTGAAGACAGATAACCACCCCAGTATCATTTCTAACAGCAGCCTAAAGCAGGTCCTGAGGACCTTCAGACCCCACACCCTCCTCAGACAGTCCATCCTCATATTATCCTTCCTGTTACAAAATTCCACCTGGCATCTAACCTGAAGCCATGGTTTCTTGGCCTGTAGAGATCATTATGGAAAATACCCAATCTTTTACCCTGGCAGCAATTATCTATCCATTCAAAGACTCTCTCTTTCCTGTTCCCACTCAAATCTCTTCTTCAGGCTAAAGAACCTTCATTCTTCTCTAGATATTTTCTGATTGATTTGCATTGATTATTTCTGCCTGGACTACATAGTATTCCCAGGGTGGCACTATTCTACAAGCTAAAATCAGAGGGCCAGACATCATCATTTAGATCAATGTAGGCATGGGAGCTGGGCTTTGGGCTTCTTATCGAAAATCTTGCCTTTTATCAAAGGCTGTAAAAGCCTGGTGAAAGCATTCTCTGATGAAAGCTTAGATAATCTAATAAAAAGTAGCATTTCTGGAGCTAATCTGTTATCCAAGTGCACAGCTATGCTGTGCCACAGTGTTGGTGGCCATTGGGAAATTTTTCTTTATTGCACACTCAAACTTGCTGAAAGCTAAAACCGATCTAATAGCAGGAGGCTTTGGAGGCACAGTAAAGTGTAGAAAAAAGAATAAATTCCAAATTTTTTGTAAAAGAAAACCAAAAGGGGAAGCCAAAATAGGCCACTACTGAGGATTAAAAAGACAGATGTAACAAAAGAATATTTCTGAGGTTTTTGTGCTGTTTTGTGCACTTGAGTCACTTATGAAAAGACTATATTCAATGTTGAGAAACTAATGAAATGTTCTTCATGAAGGGTTTTTTTAATTACATTTTTAATTGTTTACTTCTTTAAACAGTACTATCTTGTTATCTGTTGAAAGCTTCTCTTTGTAACCTTCTAAAGCACTCCATATATTTTCTGTGAGAAGATTTTAAACTCCCAGTATAAACAGATGGTATGTTGGTATTTGTATGTCAAAAGCTAGCAGTTTACATGGCAAAACACACTAGGTTAGGTCTTTGGCATTGGAGGGAAAGTTAATGAATAAGATTATCATGTGATGGCTTTACTCTGGTAAGATCCACACAATTAACCAAGACCAGTGTGGCTCTAATAACATAAAGATGCCATGTAACCATGGGCAAACTCTTTGGTTAGTGGATTTGTTACTGTAATCAAGGGGGAAGTTGGCTTTCAAGGCATGTTATGCATGAAATCCTGATTTCAGCTGTACTAACGCGGTTAACTTGCTGCTCACGTGTGAGTGGGGACACCACCTAGCCCTGGAAGCACACATGAGGCACTTGCCTCTGCTGTACGCATCCTGTGAGCCTGGTTATCCAACAGGCCAAGGCTAACATGTTCACACAAGGAAATCAGTAAAGAAAAGGTTTCTTTACACTGATTTTAATTTGCTGTAGAGTTAGGTTATTCATAGAGGTACTATGAATAACATTATGCTAGCTAGAAGTCTTGCTGAAGGACAAGTAACATGGAAAAAAAGCACAATCCTTAAGAGAAGAAGAAACTCAAAAAAGGAATAAACATTCATTAACAAAGCTGTTGTGTAGATTCACAAAGGGTTATATTGCCCAGTGCATGCATTTTTAGACATTCTACAGTATTTACCTTAAAGACATTGCTAAAATTGAGGGATCAAATAATATGTCATGTGGGTTCTGACACATTTCTCTTTTTAAAAACTGCACTTTGAGAAAACTCATCAGCTCATTTCTCAAATAAATTTGAAGAGATGCTGCCAAATTACTGAGTCCCCCATACATTTTTCTTTGAAAAAGTTAGATGTCTTTCACTGATGGAAATTTCATTGGTATACAAATTATACTCATATATTAACCTGCCTGTTATGTGTGCCCACTTGTTCATAAAATCAGCTTATGGAACTAACCCCATAGGCCACATCTACAAGAAGGAGCTTTCTATATCAGATCCTTAAACAATACTACAATAATTTCTAACGAATATTTCTCAGCAGCTGGTACTCTAGGACCTCCTGAGAAACTAATTTAATGCTTAACAAAATTTTTTAGGCCTCTAGATTGGAGCTTCCCTGTTGTACTTAGAGGCCAGGTAAGCACAAAAGCACATTCCCTGGTTTTATTTTCACCATGACACTCCAGTATAATGGTATCAAGGACAAACCCTGCCCTTACAAGATGTTCATAGAACTTCACAACAAGCAGGAACTCTGACTTTCATCTCAAATTGATATTGTGGGATAGGTTTTGCCATTAGATCTGCCAACTTCAACAGGAGTGCATGGATGCACCTATGCTCAACATTTCACCCAAACACTGAACAGCACCACAGGGCTTTCCCCATGTTCCTGGACAAGAAGGATAAAACAAAGCAACTGTGTCCTGTTAAACAAGGCAGACGAGTCAACCAGAGTGAAAACACGTCAGGCAGCCCTCCAAAATAAATGCAGATAGAGCATCACTGTTGCCTGAAGCCACATACAGGAATGCAGGACAAGTCTGGGGAGGGCGAGCTGCTCACCAGGCACGTGGCAGCGCAGCCAAGTGGGGCTTTATCCCTGCTGCTCTGGGAGGCTCAGGCTGCCTCTGCCTTGTCCTGAGGCTGCTGGAGCAGCTCATGCAGCCTTGGTACCCAGGCACACAGCACACCAGTGACACAGAGATCCACACGGTCCACCCACAAGGGCCATCGCTTGCTGGGTGCTTGCTTCTCAGCACACAGGAGGCTGGGTCATTACAGGAAAAACAATCATCTAAGCTTCGGCTCTTTTAAAGGAGCTTCTTGTAAGGAAAATGCCAGTTTGCCAAATGCTACTTCATGTTGAGTTTCTTTTGCGTGTTTTGGTTTTGACTTGGTTTTGGTTTGTTTTTGTTTGTTTGGTTTTGTTCCATTTTGTTTGTCTTTGTTTTCGGTTTTTTAAAGATGAAATTTCTAAGTCCTAATTAACCTGCTTTTTTAAGCTTGCCTGACCTTTTCTGGACCCCAAAGACCTAATTTAAAAATTAGAATGAAGTAAGTTTTACCATGGTTGAAACTTTCATTGTGGTGGGAGGAATCCTGTCCATGTCATCCCTGCAGCTGCCAGACCTCCGTGCTGCCGTGGGAGGGAGCAGCGCTCTTGGCTGTGCTGCCTGAGCTGGTAGTGGTTCCCACCAAGTGATTTGGATGCAGTGGGAAAGGTCAGCCCTTGCCTGGGCCTGGTGCAATTCCTGCTGTGCTGCATCTGGCTAGGCAGGGAAAATATTCACTGCCACTCATATCTCACACCTCCTCCATGTGGCCTCCCTGGCTATATCTCCCTGGGCACAGGAGATGTGCCTGGAGACATTTTCTGGCACGGAAGCCATGTGGCACAGGGTGACTTGTATTTTATATTGTCTTAACCCTCTTGTCCTGCACCCGCAGTGGGAATGGCTTTTGATTGCGAGACCTGTAGGAGGGTGGTCATGGCCTGCCAGCACCACCAGGGACTCAGAGCCTGGTGGCACAGACAACCACACTCCAGGGACAGGCAGGGGTCACAGGCTGTTTTTCAGCTCACTGACAAAGATGTACCTTCTGCTGGTGGGCAGCAGCCCTGCCTGATGCTTCCACATCCTGCCTGCCTTGCCTTTTGCCTTTACATCTGAGACAGACAAAGATACATTTTTAGGACATGAATATCTTTATCTATTTAGGATTTACCTTTGGTTGAGTGGGATTGTGCCTTATTTTCCCCCTTGAGTGCACTTTCCATCACCCATGCTGGAAATGCTGAAGTGAGGACAGAGCCACATACCTCCTGGGCACCTCTTCACTTCAGCATGTCCACCCAGGATCGGGAGTATGGGCACATATGTCCCTCTGCAATGGGACACCAGGCATCTGTCAGCATCCTCCCCTGTCCTCACCAGATTCCAGGGCAGGACAAAGGAGCCATTTGTGGGTAGGAGTCAGATACAATGGACTGACTCAGCAACATAAGCAAAAAACTTGAGAGGGCAGCAGCCAGTAGAGCTGGTGTTGTGAGGGGCAGCCAAGGGAGGTGCCTTCCTGCTTATCCTGTAGGAGAAGGTGAGCAGAGAGGGACCAGAAGGGTGGACATGCTGCATGGCAGTCCCTCATCATCACCACCAGCAGTGAAGCAGTTAAGATGTGGGGAGCCCTTTTTTCACCCTACATCTCAAAATAGCACAAGGCAGCCTTTGAGCACAGGCAGTGATGTGCTGACATTTGTCCCTTGGAAACATCCCCTCTACCACCCCTTCTGTTCAGTTCATGGGGCAGGAAGAACCACCCACTTGGAGAAGGAGCCCGGAAAGCCTCTCGAGGAACGGGACACTTCCTCAGGTCTGACCTTCTAAAAATAGCCTGGTAGAGATGAATGCTTGTGTGAAACAGCCTGCAATCCAACGTGATGTTGTACATGCTGGAATCTCTATAGGCTGGAAGCTCCTTAGGCTAGAACGAGGAGTATTGTGAAGGAGGCAAGGAGGAAAGGAGAAGCCAGTTGTCTGATTTCTGGCTTCCCATTAGGGGTCTCTGATAGTGAGGGGAGTGGGGCAAATATCTCCAGGGTGTGATCTGGGGCAGGGCACGGGCTTGGGGACCTAACTGGCCTCCTTGGGGCAACTGACTCTTGGGAGTACACAGTTCTCAGCTTCAATTTTTGCAGAATCCCAGAGCAAATTGCTCTGCTGCAAGATTCTATCAACCCAGTCACCAGGAGCTAAAATAGCATTTTTGTTAGCCATTATTCGTTAACCTTTTCTGGTAGTGAAACCATGTCTTTAGTCAGTAGGAAAACATCACAGCTCTCTGACAAAGAGGCAGACTGAGCTCCTGGAAGCTGCCAGATGCTCATTTTTCTCACCCCACCTCTGTGGAAACCCAGAGCAGACAGGGAAATATTCCTGTTGCCTGGGGTACCTGTTGCCGATTCCCCGACTCCCCTCCTAAAATATCAAAATTTTAATTTACTCAGATGAATGAGCAGTTAACTAAACAGACATTCAATATAAAATTCATAGTAAGAAAAGAGACACTTGGGATAATTTTGATTGATTTACTTGGCAGAGTTTTGATAGCTACTGAAAAACATACTATTCATGTTTAGGTGAAAAATAAATGGAGTCAAATAAGTGTCACTGCATAGTACTAGGAGGTATATACAGCCACATGTAAAAATGCATAAACACAAACATTTCTGTACAGCAACTTTTCTTTTCAGTCTGTATAGAGAAACACTGGTTTATAATATGGGGAAAATATAAAGCAGACATACATGCAACAACGACATGACAGTTACATAGGTCCCACCTGCCTCCCAACAGCTGAAATAACAATAATAACAATAATTATAATAATAAAAGCCTTTTTCAGGGAAAAAATTTGAAACCTGGAATGTTTTCATGTTGAGGTTTCCAGAGAGCTTCAGATGTGAAACATATCTGAAGGTGATTTAAAGGCTTGATTCAAAGCCCTGTGAAGGCAATGGAAAAACTCCATTGGTTTCAGTGAGCTTGGGGTCAGACCCAGCTATTTAACCATGATCCCATTCTGCCCTCCCCCAAAACCCAAAGTTGAAATCTGCAGATAAAAATAAACAATCATATCATACAAAACTTTGTATATAGAATACAAAAGGTAACAGCTGACTTTTTGTATAAAATACAACTTTTTGATAGTATATTTATTTCACATATGTATAAATATAACCCAAATAATATGATTTTTATTATTCCTACCAAAATATTATTACTTTTTGTTGTTGTTTTTACAAAAGTTTACAAAACAAATAATTCTTTATATTTACAACCCAATACTGTGAAGAGTGCCCAGTCAATGATGAAAAATAGATTTTAAGGGTAGTGCACTTAGCCATTGCAAAGAAAGGAAAAAAAAAATACACTAGCTCCATTCAGATGCAAGTGTTCTGAAGAAATGATACTGGATTCAAGTTTTGGTTGCAAGAGTCTTTCACAAGCTCGCATTTCAAATGCATCAGGCATATATACACAGGACTGGAAATGGCCTCTACCTTTTTTGAACTTACTTAAGACAGGATGTAATTTTGCTCCCAGGGATGGCACTCACAGCCCAGTGTCTTTTGCACTCCAGGCTGAGGCCAACAGGACAACACTCAGCATTGAGTCCACCACTGCATGATATCATAGAACCATGGAATCATAGAATATCCTGAGTTGGAAGGGACCCATGAGAATCACTGAGTCCAAATCCTGACTCCTTGGGACCAGCCCTCAGCTGAACAAATTTTTTTTTACATAATTTGAAATCAACCTGGCCCTAATACAGAAAGCAGTGGTGGCTTTTCCAATGGCATGTGAGGGTAGTTGAAGTTACCAGACGACAGTGCCCATTGCTCATGGTGATACTAGCTCAGCCTTGGCCTCAGTGGCATCCATGGCAGCTGTCTGCTCCTACCAGTGTGCTGGAAGTCACTGCTGACCTGCTCGTGGACAGGCAGTGTGTGAGGCAGAGAAGCCAATCTTCCTTTCACTTCAAACTCGTGCAGTTACTACTTCAGTCTAGTTTTGCACGATTTATAGGGGACATATTTGTTATATCGCATCCGCATCTCTCCAAGCTTAAGTGGGACTCCAATGGCCTGAGATGAAAAGCTCTCCAAAGACTTGGAAAAACTTGTACTGATGTATCAAATGGACCACATGCACCCTGACCGAAATGGGGAGAAGAGGGAACTTTATGGGCAGCTGAGTCACCACGATACACAATGCAGAGGTGTGCATTGATCACTGGCTGGGCTGGCTGAAGGGACTCTTCAGCAGGCTTTCTTGTCCCTCTTACTTCTGTGGGAATGAACAGCCTCAACTGGCATGTATAACTAAATGCCCATGTTACACCTCTTGTGGAGGTGCTGGTGCTCGTTTGTGTGACAATGCTTCTTGAAACATCCTGAAAATTGTGCCCATTTGAAATGACAGGGTGAAATAATTGGAAAAGCCTTATTAAAACATCTCACAAGAAGTAGGTCAGATAAGTGCAGAGGCTATTGTCAAATAGTCTACTCATCCCACTGCCACTAACAAGGATGAATAAAGCACTTGCACGGGCTGAGCAATGCCTCTTGGCATCGAGGCATGCGAACGTAGGCATTGTATTCCTTTGCCACATCTAGTTTTAGCTAATTCAGAGGAGGCTGTGAAACACATTGCACCATACCATTTGAAAGAAGAGCACTTTCATTTGAATTGCAAGATCTGTTCCCATCTATGAATCCTGTCTGAATCACTGTGCAGCTGCTTTATAGTGACATAGCATATCCTTCTGATGCCATCACTGACCAAGTCTACAGCAAAGAATTTAATACAGTCAAGACTATTCCCTGGCAGGTCTGGGACAGCCTGTATCCTTATGGCTCTGCTCTGTTAGCCTTCAAGGCAAGGTGGCTGCAAACTGTTCATGGGAATGGTCCTTGCCCCAGTATATTTTCTTTCTATGCACAGAAACTGCTCAGGGCAGTATTAGCTGGTCCATCCCAAACCCAGAACAGATGATTGAGTTCAGTGCCCAGAAATAATCCCCAAAACTGTTTCATGTACAAGCACAGATGTGGCTGATGGAGCCTCCTGCTGTGAGTTATAATTGATGTGCATGCTAGTTTCAGGGGCAGAGCCTCTTGTACTCCAGACAGAGGCTGTGGGGACCTGGGCCATCACCAGAACTCTTTCAACTCCCCCCATATGGAAAAGGAGAAAACAGGATGGAAACGAAATGCTGTGCAATCAAAATGGCAGCTTCCCCCCAGGCAGGTAGGTGATGGCATTTCATCTGGGCTAAACCTGTTTGAGACAAGAAGATCAGGCTGAACTACCTGACTGATACTAGCCATGATTTGAAATGAAAACAAGGACAGTGGCTTAGCTGAGCCACTTTAGGTATTTGTCCTCCTCTAAGTTGGACTGGGAGAGTAGTCAGGGACAAATCATGAGCACCTTTCTCACTCAAGTTTCTATTAAGTCACTGGAGTCCCTGGGGAAGGGCAAGGTGGCAAAGTGAGGATCCTGAGCTTTGGAAGTAGTTAATCTCATGTTTCCCTCAATGCCCAGAATGACTGCGCTGCTGGCAGAGTAGAAGCATCCTCTAATACTCCCTGCAAACACTGATGAACAGGAGAACACAAATGCTAGAGCACACCCAGTAACACGCTGGACAATCTATTTCCTTCTTCCCTTGGATGAGACCACTTACCCTGCTGTGTGCTACAAAAGGTACAGGTTTTATAACAAAATCATTGGGAAAGCAAGTGTAAGTTTGTACTGTGCAGAAGTAAACAGTTTTTGTAATGCCATGAGATTTACACAGGGCTTGATGCTGTCAGGGCTGAGCAGTCCCAAGGAAGCAAAGGGCTGTGAACATAATGACTGAACAGATGTGGACCACTTGGGGTGTTGCTTGCACTCAGAGAAATGATGTTCCACAGCCCATGGAAGTCTGGTGCTTCCATGTGTGGGAAGCTAAACACGTTTTTTTCCCGGAGCCCCTCTGAGAAGAACCAATGAGTTTGCAATGGGCTGGACACAGGTCTGGGGAACAGACCCTTCACATGTTTTCACTCCTTTGTGGCAGGCAGGAATATCACTTACACTGTCACTTCAGTTTTGTTGCTAGAACTACTCTTCAAACAGGACAGTTGCTCTGTGTTGTATTTTAAAGGACAGCCCAGTTACTGGAGTGTAAATTAATGAAGCAGGTTGTTGGCATCTAAAAAGAAAGCTAATGTCCTTGCTGCCTCTTCATCTGGTTCCCTCTTGGTACTGTCACTTACGAGTTGTTCCCTAAAATTTCATCGAGGTTGATGTCTTTCATCCAGTCATCATTACCAGGTTCTGTTTTTAGTAAAGAATCTATAAAATCCGAGTCACTGTTGAGCGCAGGTCCTATACTGTCACCTTGCTGGTTCAGAAAGTCAAACGCTAGGTCATTGCCATGGTCACTTCCTTGGTAAGCCCGGGAGGTTTGGTTGGTGGTTGTGAAACCGGTTGATGGCAGAGATGACGGCGGTGTCATGCTTGTTCCTGGCTGATTCAAGGTAGGCACAGTCTGTCCTCTCAGCTGATTGGGTCTTATGCTGAGCCCTCGTAGTGAGCCAGCAGATTGTCCATTTAGAGTCTGGTGCATTTGGTTTAGAGGGGGCCGCATTTGGACTCCCACCGTTAACTGGTTAGGAGGTGCCAAAGCACGATGAGGAAAATGCTGGTTGCCTACGCTGCGCTGCAAAGACTGGTTAGGATACGGAGTGCCGGTGGGGAAACGGACCCCTGCAGGTTTCAGTGCATCCTGCTGCTTCACTGCAGCCTCTTGTGGGGCCCAGTTCTGTGCATTGGCAGTAGCCGTGATCATCACATTGGCCGGCCGTTGAGCAGCGATACCTGTCGCTCCATGGGTCAAGCTTGGCCTTATTTGCTGAGAGCTGACCACTGACCCCGTGCCAAAAGCTGCCCCGTTGTTCCCCTGTGTCATGGTTTGCTGTCGGGACACCATGGGGTTATTCTGACTGGGCAGAACTTGATTTTGGTTTCTGTGTGGCTGCATTTGGTTCATTCCTGAAGTCACATTGTATGTGCTTGGTTGGTTGCAAGGAAGGTTCCCGTAGCAGCCCATACTCCGAGCAGCAGGAACAGAAGGTATTCGGGTTCCAGCAGGGGTGGACATGAGGCTGGAGTTCTGGGGCATGATGCTGTGAGTTGAAATTGGGTTGGATAAGGACATGTTGTTGGAGCTCATGCTCACAGCTGGTGAACCACCTGGAAAGGAGAAAACAGAAGTGTTACAATAAGCGTGGGTGCATGAATATGTGGAGTCATTCAAATACCAACAGCTCAAAAATCCAGTTTTCTATAGGCAGAATTTCTTGAAGAAGATACTTTGCTCTTAAGAGAACTTACATGAACTTGCTCAAGGCCTATCATCCAAAGGATGGTTTGGTCTGTACTAAGCCACCTGTGGTCTTTCCATCCCTTCAGAGGAGAGCACATGAGCCAAAACTGGTGCTCATTGTAAGAGAAATATTGGAGCAGGGAAGGACAGACAGAACCACTGGGCAGGAGAGAGGACTTTCCTGCCTTCCTTTACAGAATCACTAGACATGTCAGACAGGACAAAGCCTCTCTAAGTGATCAGAGATCAAGAACTTTTCCTTACAGGGCATGGCTCATCCTGGTTCCGTCTAGAGACAATGGGGAGTGAGAGGCACTTTAATCAGGTTCCTTTCCCACCTTTCTTATACTCCTACAGCAACAGAATCCATCCTTTTTTTGGGAATGTCTGTCCCAGATGACAGCAGGAGCCAAGACTGCACCTCATACATTTGCAGCCTTATGCTGGGACAGGAGCTCAGTCCAGTCTGTGATGTGCCTGTCCTCCCGCGTGGTGGCTGAGCAGGCATGGGGACATGACTTGGTGCTGTGCCTGCTGAGCCCCACACATGCCCTTTCTAAACTCTCTTCCCAGCTGGGCTATGGCTATTTACCCCTGCAGAAACAGACTTGCCAGTGAGGGAGCCACACGTGATGTGCCAGCACTTGCTGCACCTGAACATCCCCTTTTGTGCATCAGAAAACTACAAGTTAGGAGTTGGCAGGAATTTATCACTCCTGGCTGATTCTGCCCAACAGAGGATTTTCCTGTAGTTAACCAATGCCAATGGATGACAAGAAGAGAGGATTTTCTTACTTTCAGCTGCCAAACCTTGACACAAGCTCACTTCTTTGGCTACGCAGCCTCTAGTTTGAGGCCACAGTAGGTTGTTTATACCATGAAGGCTAAGTGCTTATGCAGTGCAAGATTGAATTAATCCCTGAGAGACCGGTTGAAAAAGACCAACCACTTTTTAAACACAGCCAGTGTAGATGGCACTGTGGAGAACCCTAACTGGACACAATCAGCTGCTCCACATTGTAATTCCCTTTGCTGCTGTTGCTTCCAGTACAAACCCTACAAGAAGCACAGCTCAGAAAAGTCAGGTTCAAGGCAAATTAAAGGAGATGTTTCTTCACACAGTGTGTGGGTCAGATGAGGAAATCTTTGCCACATGGCACAGTAGAAGCTAAATTCTCACACCTCTTTGGGTGGCCCCCAAAGTGTGAGAAAAGCTGTCAAATGAGCCTGCTACCAAGGTACCACTGCATTTCAGGAATTCTCAGAGCCTTTCCCAGAGGAGGAAAGAGGAGATTTGCTGTTTCATAGGGTGCAACTAATAGCAATTGTTGGGCATGAGACATTGCCCTGGTTTGATCTTTCATACATATGGCAAAAGCAGATGGAATTTGACTAACTTCAGCTTCATCACCAAATCTTATTATATATTGGTCTGTATGACTAATTGTATTAGTTGGCCCATCATAAATTCCTTCCTACTGCACAGTGCTTCAAGACTGTGTCATGCTTGCAGCATCCTCCAAATACTTCAGCCTCAGTGTGTGGCAAGTTTTCCAGTCCTTTGGTCCTTTGGATGTCCCTTCAGAACGTGACAGTTTTTGATGTTTGATTTCAGAGCTGTACATCATAGGTGGTCACAGTAATAACTTTTGCACATCTCCAATGTGGATGTAAAGTAAGCTCTATTTTTCCAGTTCAGCATCATCTCATATAATGTTCGCATATCCAGTTTCAATCACACAGCCTGCTCACAGTGATATCTGGAGACCTGTCAGCCATTTCCTTTTGAGCTGTGTTAATTTTGTGCCACTCAGGTTTCTTAACCAAAATAGGCAGTAAGAAGTCAAATGCTTTAAGGGACATACAACTGAACAACTATTGCCTCTAAGTTATGGTTTCATTGAAAGAGATACCATGCAAGTTTGGAAAGATTCTTCTAACATCAGCTCATGTTGCTTGAAATTAATTCCATCTTCCCCTTCCTAAATTCTTTATTATTTGGGCTATATCTGCTCTCCAGTAGTTTTGCTGAGCTCTGCATTAGACTACTAGGGCTGCAATTACCTACTTAGTCTTTTAATTTTTATCATGGCATTAGCAGCCTCTCTTGCTGTTTCAAGACTAAATAAAAGGTGACACTAAGAATTTGGAGAACATCTCAGCCAGCTCTTTTAAAACTCTTTGAGACAAATCATGGGCAAACATATTTAAAAAGTCTGTGTTTAGGAACAGCTATTTAATATGCTGTTCCTGTTGAAATTTCACCATAATGATGTTCAGCTCCCACAGTCTGGAACCAAAGAAAAAATTGTGTATTTCTGCTTTTTCTGCATTATTTTTATACATATGCTATTTCGAGTTAGAAATGGATGCAAAAGATTCTTTTTTTTTTTTTCCTTAAGGACTTAAAACATAACTCCTCCCAAACCATTATTAACACTGAATGTGACTCCACAACCAGAGTGTTTGTTTCAAATCAATATAAACATAGATACCTAAATTAAGAAGCTCCCCCTAGGCTGGGGGAGTTAGCTTGCCCTAACTTCAGCACCTAAATTCAGTCCCTGAGCTGGGCAGCCCCTGGGACAGGATATGCTATGGGGAGTCCACTTGGTTTTAGCCAAACAGGGACAATCACATTCCCACAATCAGTGCTCAATTGGCAACCACATGATTAGCCCCATCTTCGGCTTTGCTAGTGCGTTGTGTGTTTTGGGAAGTACTGTAACATCTCCTATGAAGACAGGCTGAGAGTTGGGGTTGTTAAGTTGGGAGAAGAGAAGGCTCTGAGGTGATCTGGTATTTTCCTTCTAGTACCTGAAGGTGGCTACAAGAGAGAGAGAGGGACTTTTTACAAGGACAAGGGGGAATTACTTTAAATTGAGGCAAGATAGGTCCCAATTTATTACATTCTTAATAATCTCTTAATGGATTAGACACAGGAAAGAAATTTACTGAAGGGTGGTGAAACACTGGACTAGTGAAAGAGTTGTGAATGTCCCATCCCTGAAAGTATGCAAGGCCAGGTTGGATGGGGCTCTGACTAACCTGGTCTAGTGACAGGTGTCCCTGCCCACAGCACCAGGTTTGGCTCTAGATGATCTTTAAGGTCGTTTCCAACCCAGACCTTTCTGTGATTCTGTCATTTTTTTTTGAAGGGATGATAGGGTCCCATTTTTTGCTGCCATGAGCCCATATTAAAGAGGAATGTTACAGAATTCAGTGGCATTTCAAGAGATGGTTCTCTCCCTCCAGCTGAACTTCAAGTTGTAGAGTTACTTCAGTGCCACTGGGATGAAGCCCCTCATGGGGTGACCCTGCCATCTGTTGAGCAGACCTCAGGGCTACCATCACACTGCTCCTGCAAATGCTACACTTTTTAAAGAACACAAGTGTTTGGGAAAGGGTTGTACTTGCTGCCAAAAGATGAAGCTTCCTCTTTCTTTGTTTTGCTATTTTTATGCTTTTATTTTTAACAGAAGTATTTTCCACTCTTATTTCTTCCAGATGGGAAGAAATGCCTTCCCCAGAAGCACTGTGTACAGCAGCTGGGCACCCCAGGCTACAGCAATTCGGAGAAACACCTTCCCTACACAATTCACCTGCTACTTTCTTGGGGGTTTCTTTCCATGGCATGGCACTGTGGGGAAGAGTACAGAGAAATAAAAAACTCAACCAAGTTTCTCCAGTCTGTGCGATTTTATTTAGCTTTTTGTTTCTTCTTCCCTGATCTGAGCAAAGCTATTCCCAGAAAAAGGGAACAGTTTCCCTACTGTTACTCCCTTATGCAAGAGTTTCCTAATCACTCCCTCTGGTAGCTTTGCTGGAAGCTCCCAGAACAGCCCTTTCTCCCAGGCTTGCCTGAAAGGCCGCTGTCCTCCCAGGGCTCACTCAGCAGGGACTTGAGATTTGAATGGACAAGTGCTGCCATTCCCACATGTTTCAAACTGAGGAGATGCGGCTCCAAATATCACAAGACTGGCAAAGAGTCCATCAGATTAGCAACAACAAGAGCTGCTACATAACAGTGGTGATCAACTCTCTTTGGAGCCTTTCACACATGTGGCTGCACTCACTTCCATTTTCTCTCTCAGGCTAGACATGGATTGTTTTTAAGTAAAAGCCAAGAGTCTCAGTTAATCATTTGGTTCCAGGAACAAACCTTTAAACAACACAACAAATCACAAGACTCCTCAGCAAAATGCTGGGGTTGCCAAAGCATTTATTTTGGGAGTACAGGAGGTACCAAGCCAGTGAGCAGGGCCCTCACCATGGACTATTACACTGGGATGCTTGAGCCAGTTTACTGGAGAAGATTAATGCCCAGGTCCATTAGAAAGCAGCAGTTTCCAGCAGCATTTTCCTGCTGCAGCAAGATTATCACTGCTAGAACTTGTAAGCAGAGCAAAGGACCACAGGAATACTGCTTGAGCGGCCCAACCTGGCCCATCCTTACACAGCCAGCAGATTGGGCAGAGGGGTGGCATGTGAGTAAGCTGCACTTCAGAGCTCATTAAAATCGTAATAGAAGCTGAAAAGGTTGTGCTGCAAAGGACAGGTAAGAACGAAAAACTCAGATCACTGTCTGAATCTGCAGAGACAACAATTATGGAAAAACAAAAAAAAAAACCAAACCAAAACAAAACAAAACAAAAAAAAAAAAAAAACCCCAAAAAAACCCAAACCCACCAAAACAAAAAAAAAAACCCAAAAAAACCCAAAACCACCCAAACAAAAAAAAAAAACCAAAAAACAAAAAACCAAAAGAAAACCCCAAAAAAACAACAAACCCCTCTTCTTTTTCTTTAGCATGTTGCATACAAAAATATACTAGAAGGCAAAGAAATCTTTTTATACTCACATGCACAGACACTTTTGCAGTATAGAAAACATCCTTTGGTCCCATCTGCTGCATTTTCCCCACCTCCTCTCTCCTCAGCATTTTTTTCTTACTCTGCCTTTGCTCTCTGAGTGGCCCTCAGCCAATCAGCAAGGTGAACAGTATGAAAAGCCAAACAAACAATCCTGTGCTCCAATAACTAGACTCTCCCAGGAGGTCAGGGAACAAGAGCTGAAATGAAGGACTGGTCCTGAAGTGCTGGACATTTCCTGCCCTGGGCAGCTCTGGCAGAAAGCAAGGGCTTTTACTCTACTGTTTGACTGATCTGTTGAAATGCTGCTTGTAGAGCAGCGCTAAGGCCACGACCATGGCCTATTAAACAGATCAAAAGTACCACCCATGATAGTGCTGAGTGGGGTGCTTAAAAATCCGTATGAGGGTCCTCACACTGTCCATGAACTGTCATTTGAAGGGAGGGATGGGTCCCATCTCAGTCTCTGAACCAAGATGCACCACATATGTGGGAGAAGCATCTGAGCACAGTGAGGTTGCATAGTCAAGAGAACATCTCTGCATCAGCTATTTGGGTGCACATCTGCCCCAGATAGTGCTGATGGGAGGGGTACCAACCCCTCCTTCCCCATGTCTGAGAGAGGCAGTATCAGCCTGGATGAAGCAGCAGATCATACACCAGCACTTCTCAGTGGTGCAGGACAGTGAGGTATGCAGCACAGGAGGGCACAGCCACCACCCACTGCCTCTGCAGTGATGGAAGCAGATATCCAGAAAATCATGCCCCAGTCATTCCATGCATGCGTGGCTCTTATGGGTGGTCTTCCAGCTGGAAGGAAGGAAGAAAGAAAAGAATTGCATTGAGCCCATGGGTACTTACCAGGATATTGGTTTGTTTGTTGCATGTTGACCACATTCCTTCTTTGGTCTTTATAATCTGGTGGTGGTCTTGTCAAGTGTCTGTTCAGCTGGTCTTGTGGAGTTATTTTCTCCTAAAGGATTAGAGTAGAAGTACATTAATTTGCTTTTCTTTATGCTTTCCTGGCTCTGTGTTTTGCCAATCTCTTTCTTTTCTCAGTTATGTACAAAGCTGAAGTATTCCTTCTTTTCACCCTGTCTGGTCCACAGGACAGTCACTTGTGAAACTGTGCCATCACCTACTGAAGTCTATATGGAAATATCTTTGCTGGTTGCATTGTGTTTGAGTCTGGTTCAACTTTCCTCTCAGCCTTTGAGAACAATGTCCATGTCTGCACTGCAGGACAAAGTGTATTCCAGTTTCAGTTTGTCATCCCCATCCACAGCCATGCCCTCCCTCACTCTGTCATCCTACACTGGAGAGGTGACCACAAAACCCAGTAAAATCCTTGCCTTTTTGTCCCCCCAGCTCTCCTTAGCAGGGATACCAGCAGGACACATGGTTTAGGACAAGAACAAGGATGGTGCTGGGCTGGCTGTTTGCATGCCACTCAACATTGCCCTGTGCTTCCCTGTACATGTACGAGATGCTGTCTTTCCTCTTACATTGGGAGTACAAGAATTGGGGCGAGGACAACAGGGAAAGATTGCAGGAAAAATATTAGCTGTGGAGATTTTTTTTTTTTTTGAGCTTGCAGGGACATGTCTCTGGTGAGAGGAAGATAAAAATCCAAGTCCTTGAACTGAAATCTGACTAAGTGCCCGGTGCTCATAAAGATCTGGAAAGAGCAGGCACCAGAGTCAATGCCAAATCTCTCATCAGCATCTGTGTGATTTGATGCCTCCAGAGTGTTACTGCTCAACCATGAGACATGGTTCCTTGGGATAAGTGCCCCCATGGCAGGAAATTGTGAGTTTGGTGTATGTGTGCCTTTACTGGACAGCTGCTGGGACAGATGCTAGGACAGCATCACATCTCTTCTGCAATGTGCACGGGTTTTGTGCTCAGCTGCCAGAATGGCAAACCAGCTTGTCAGTGTCAAAGAGTCAGGCCCTGGCTCATGATGCAAGTCCATTGGAGTAAATTGGGGATAATCTGCCTGAAAACAGCATGCATGTGGACCTTCTTGTGAAAAATCTGTATTTTCTTCTCCCAAGAGGACTTAAAAACACTGGGAGAAGAGCCCTTCTTGCCCTTAGGGCATTTCCACAATTCATGATGGGAGGGAGGGGGTCTGGCTAAGGTTTGTTTTTATATCCTTCTCAACCTAAATCCTTGTGAAGAAGACAGACTCCCATGAAATCCTTGCAATACATGTAAAAACTGTAGGCAAGCTTTATGTGTATTTCTATGTACACAATACAAAAGCAAAGGCAAGCTGATTAAATTTCCATTTTATTTAAGATAAGCTATTTGACCAATTAAGTTTTTGCTCTGCCATAAATTCTGACAGAAAACTGCAGCACAGAGAGCTGACTTTGAACTGCTTTTTTCTTCTGCATGAATCAAAAAGTCGAGAAATATTTCCTTTATAGAATCCCCCATGTCTCCTAAAATGACCAGAAATTCCCAACTAGTCTCTCAGATACCAAAGGACAGAGAACTGGCTGCAGATACCTAGAAATGCAAAAATAAAACCAGAGAAAGTAGGACTCATATGCGATCCCAGCCAAGCACATAAACTTTTCTTGATCCCCAAAATCAAGGTACCTGATCCTTGTTTACACACAGGTATTTTACACTATGCTGCCTGGGTGACAGATCCTGGAAGTAAACTTTCCTCTGAGGTGGAAGTAGCATAGCAGTGCACCTTGATTTTTCTTGCAAAGAAAGCCACGGACAATATTCATATGTCTCAAAACCAAGCATATGCTTGGACTGTTCTTGTAATGAAACTACAGTAGCTTGGAAACTTGTTTCTTACAGATTGAAAAAGGTTTCAAAAAGGCTTAGAAAAGTGCTGAAAAACACAAGGCACACTCTTGAAGTTCTAGGCATTGCCAAAACAACCTTGAAGTTTTGGGGGGCTTTCTTCTCCCTGCCTTAGCTTTCTTTTCTATTGTTTTTATGACAATATTTTCCATGTAAAATAAGAAATTAGTAAACTTACAGCTTCTGCCAACATCTGCTGCTGTAGAAGGAGTTGTTTTTGCTCCATCATTTGCCGTTGCAGAGCCTGTTTCTTTTCCATCAGCTGCTGATTCAACAATGATTGCTGGGATGAGTTCATGTAACCACTTCCAGTGTTTGGATTTGAGCAAGAACTGGAGCTTGGAGTGGGGCCAGCTCCCTGGCCTACCACAGAGTGTTGTTCCTGAAACAGAAGAAAAGGCTCGTGAAGGATGAAAATAATAACAAGCGTCAAGAAAAGGAAATAATCCTTTTTATGTAATTAGCTGAAGCTCAGGACAGAGCCCACAGATCCTCAGGACAAGTGACTGATACAAAGGCTATGACAAGGTAAGAAGAGGTTTGAGTAGCTTCATCCCTCAGGAAAGACTCTGAAAATGTGCCAGGTGGTTCCAGCGGAAAACCTCAATATTGTGCCAGGAGCTTGGGAAATATTTGCAGAAGTAACAGAGCTGTCCTGGGGATCTTTCAGGAAACGTGCATCGGGCTGTACAGCAGTTTGTTCAACCACAAGGGAACCAACTCGGTGTCTGCTTGTTCCTACCATCTGGTGAACAGCAGTGAGAAGCTGCAGACTTGTTGGTAGAAGTGGCATCTATTCTTAGAAAATACAGAGGTGGGAAGTTAATACTTCACAGTGGGGTGAATGGCGCTGCTTTCATTAGTCTCGTCATCTCCCTGACAAGAGCAATCTCTGAGAGACTGCTAATTGAATCCCATTAGCAACACGATTAAATAGGCTTAGAGTGTATCAACTTCCTCAGTAAAATAAATGTGTAACTGGGAAGGACCTTGAAGAGTCTCTCTGGTCTTTGTGAGAGACCTAGATCTGCTTCCTGTTCCCATTGTGCAGCTCCATAATGAAGGGATGGCAAAAAGTCATCTTAGAGGGCAGTGGGGAAGGAACATGAGAACTCAAACCATGCTCATAGAAGATGAGAGTGTACATGGAATGACAGTATGCTGCTCCTTTTCTCTTGGCCATTAATTGCCTTGGCAGCAATGTGTTTTTTGTCTACTTACTCCAGCAGGATTTGGTACTTGGGCCTTTACCAAATGTAGCTTTCTTAGTGCACACACAAATACTCAGCCTATGTTGGATCCCTCGATACCCATGTATTTCTTAGCCACACAGCTACAAAGAAAATGGGATACACTGAAGAGGTCACAACAGTCAGTAGACACATCCATTCTCTGACCCACTTGGCTGCAATTCACCATAAGAACCAACCACATAACTGTACAACCTAAGAGGCAGCAGCATTTTTGCCTTGGAACACCAGACCCCACATCGGGAGTCTGATGCTCCCTGTTGTACAGCGGTTCCCTCAGTACCAAGCTGCAGCGCCAGGATCTGGGCTGCTATCCTCGTAAAGCTCTGCTCTGTGGCCATTGTCCCCTGGGGCATTTGGGCAAACAGGGGCTGACCGACATTGAAACAAGGACTGGTCATACGTAGCCTACCCATGCCCTGAAGACCATGGGGCACTGATGTTTAGCGCTTTGCAAACTCCAGGAAAGCTCATTCCTGTGCCTTAGCTTTTGCATCCCTCCCCTCCCCACTAACACACTCAGTGCAGACTAATCCCACTTATCTTTCTACCATCTGGCATGGAAGAAGCACAATGATTGTTATGGGTATTTCTATTTTAAAATAACTCCATGGCTTCTAGATGGGGCGACATGAGTGCGTAGCTAGTTAGATAAAGCATTTGAAGACTGTTACTGAAATAAAAAGCTTGACTTTCTTCTGGAGCCACCTGCAGCCCCGAAGGCAGTGTTACAAACCCACCCTTCAAATTTATTGGGCTCTTACACAATTATATCCTGCACACTTTCTTTCAGTTCCAGAAGGAATCTAGGATTGCTCGGCACTGCCACATTTTTCAGCCCTTATGTTAGCTGCAAGCAAGAAAATACCTCCTCTCAACAGACCCGCTTGCCAAGTTGTTGCGCAAACTTTTTTGTCTTTCCTAAAATATTTTGAAAAGAAAAATATGTTACAATAAATTGGCTTTGACTTCTATATTCAAATGACAACTCTAGCTTGAACCCAGCCACATGTTCCCGCCATTAATAGAATTCATCTGTTGTGTTTTTGCACAGATAGTGCAGGCTCCCCCAAATGTGCTTTCAGTCCTACGTAAAAAAACCAACAAAGCCTAAGTTTTTCCTTCCCTCATTCCCTACCAGCCCATATAAGCAGTGGGGAGGATTTTGTCTTAAGATAAACTGTGTAGTGTTCATTCACAGTATCTATCAAAGAAAGCTCTTCTGTAATAGCCATTGGCACAAAACACCAGCTGCTTGGCACACAGACCCTGAGAAAACAGTGTAAATCATCAACTTGGAGCCAGGTTGGGGTTTTTTGCATTTGGTCCTTTCTCTGCTGTTCATGAAATGTCAGTGTGAGCCTATGAATCTACGATGTGTTACTTCTCCTGCCTGCTGATCTTCCCCTTGCAATGGGAGAAGGAAGAACAGTTTCCTAATAAATCAGGAGACTAGCTGCACAGCAGTTTGACCCTTCATAAACCAGTGCTATCGAGCCTTGCTCTCACCCTGCACTTCCATCACTGCAAATCAGACGGCAGAAGGGCTGCACTGCTGTCAGGGATGTGGGGCTCTGCCCCTGCGCAGGACAAAGTGTGCCTCCTGACATCCCCTAGTGGAAGGGCATGTTTGGTTTACCCTGCTTCTACTGTTTCACCCTGCTCTAAGACCAGCTTTACTGCAGCAGCTTTACTGCAACTCCATACATCTAGAGCTGCTGATTTTTAATGTCATTCCTGGGCTTCCATGCTGCAGTTCATGTGGTTTAACTTTAGAAAGCCCTGACCAAAAAAAATCTGGAGTGGGACATGCCTGTCCCCTTGCCCAGGGGCACCTGTGCCCAGCAGGCTGCAGAGGCAGCCCAGCATCCCTCCAGCTGGGGAGCCCCGAGTGCTTGTCTGCACGGTGTCACCACGTTGTTTCCCTGCATGAGGAAGGTAACCTGTCCCCTTTGCCCCCAAGGAGGCGACATGATGGGGAGCACATCCCTGCAGCCAGGCAGGTGTCAGGGACAGGCTAGAAGCATCACACCTCCAACAGGTACAAATGTCCACCTGGGTTTACCCCCAGTTTCTGCCCTACTCCTACTTGTTGCATGTTCCACGTTCCTCTAGCCCTGCAAATGACCTACAGCCCTTTTAGGGCCATCCCTGGTGCCAGCTGGGGCTGGCTTAGTGTTCACCAACCACCACAAAACTCCATCTGCCCTGCCAGAGCTGAGGCTTCAGCATGGTGATTCTCGACATACAAAGCAGATGTGTTGCACCACATTATCTGATGTTACAGTGCCATATAAAACCTATGAGATGCAGAAAGGCAGACAGTGAGAGTTCATCAGAGCTGGTAGCACAACTGTGGTTTTGTTCATAAGCATTACAAAGAACATTATGTTCAAATGTTTAAATTAGCAGTAAAACAAACCATTTAAGACGAAGTTTGCCTTTTACTATCCCTGCTGCAGCTGATTTGTGTTCATACAAATGAAGGGATGTTTTGGCTTCTAACATATATATGAACTTTTAAAAATAGACTTTTCTTTTTTGCCCTTTTTCTCCTCTCCTCTCCTCTCCTCTCCTCTCCTCTCCTCTCCTCTCCTCTCCTCTCCTCTCCTCTCCTCTCCTCTCCTCTCCTCTCCTCTCCTCTCCTCTCCTCTCCTCTCCTCTCCTCTCCTCTCCTCTCCTCTCCTCTCCTCTCCTCTCCTCTCCTCTCCTCTCCTCTCCTCTCCTCTCCTCTCCTCTCCTCTCCTCTCCTCTCCTCTCTTTCCCTACAAAGCTTGTCAGGAACTCAAAGCTTTTTGCATGCTTATGTCTCTGCATTCTTAGTTCAGAAGTGGTTTAAGGACAGTTGGCTGGAAAAGAATGTGCAAACCTTTCCCCTCTTTCTCCTGGAAATGCTTTCAATTGATGAATAGTTTTGATGGGAGAGAAGGGAAACAATGGGTCAATTTTGTACAAAACCACAATGCCCGCAGAGGCTGTTTGTTTCCCAGCCAGGAGCCCTGACATCTGTGCCACAAGATGAGCTTCTGCTTCTTGCAGATTTTCCCTCAAAAGGAGATAGGGAATTTTTCCACCTTTCTGTTCCTCTGTGGGGCAACTCATTCTGTGCCCCACATCAGACTGAGAGTGACAGCTCCACCTTTTGCTCTTCTCTTGCATAAGTTCTGGCTTAAAGAAACAAAGAATTAAAAGAAGAAAGGAAAAGTCTTCAGATCCATTTATGGAAGTCTGCGCAGTGATAGATGCCTGCCTTACAAAAAGCTGCTTCCGGGGAAAGGATGTGCAAAGTCATGTTCATCTGGTGACCGAACCTATGCATGATGACCTCACTCATAAGCAGTTTGTGTTAATTGGCATCACGGGCTTGCGCAGCTCTTCACTGCAGGCTTAGAGTGAGGACGGTGAAGGAAAAGGCTCCTCTGTGGATTCCTTCAAGGGGCCAGTGGCTGTCCCCACAGTGTGAGCTTCTCGGGGGCTTTCTGGTTTGACTGCAAACCACCCTGGACAACTTGGAAAAGGAGAAGGAGAAGAGGGACAGAAGAAGTATGAGGAGGAGGATGAGAAGGGGAAGGGGAATGGTTCAACTAAGTCCTGCAGTGTTTCAGAGTAGTGCAAGGCTGGTAGCAAAGCCCTGTGAGCCCCTGATGTGAGCCTTCACAGCCCCAGCTGGCATGCTCCTTTCCACAGGCACAATCTGAGGTTCTCCTGCAGCTGCTGGACCAAGCACTTTGGCTTATTGAGAAGAGCTGGTCTGACTCATGCAACTTTAGGAGGCCAAGCACAGGGTGCTTTGCTGAACAGTCTTAGTACCCACCAGCCCTCTTCTTAGCCACCTATTTTTGCTGCATTTAATGGAAGCAGATATACCCATTTCTGCTAAATACTGGGCTTTTCATGGTTGTCTGAACTCCAAGCACTGCCTGCTTGTGTCCTTGCCTCAGACAAGAAAACAAAACTCCAGCAGAACCACAGCAGAGTGCCTGTCAAGTAAGAACTCTTTCAGCTCTAGTGAAAAAGTAAAGAGTTTTCATATTTTTAGGAATAACTCCCACTCTTGATTGGAGTGCAGAGGGCTGCTTTCTATGCCACTGTGTACTGTGAGAGCACCAAGAAGTTCCTGAGGTTAAACTCAGGAGTTTAATCTTCAACAGCTGAGGATATGATGTGTGTATAAGGAAATAAGACAGACTGGGGAGAAACAGCCAAGCAGATTCTCCCTTGCCTTACTGCTTGTTCAGCTGGATGGGAGTGGAAAACAGTATCTTCCTGAACAACTCAAACTCATTCAACCTTTTTTCATATCTGGAATACACAGCATCAAAGTGAGTCTCCTTGAAGTTTAGGTCTCTAACAAAAATCTTAGAGCAGATTCTCTCCAAACTGCCTGCTGCAGCTCTCCCTTCACTATACAGGGAGGTGGGGCTTATAATTAGGCTTCAGATGTTTAATTTACACAACTGAATTAGGAATCCAGATTAGATGATAGGAGCATTCCCTTACACTCCTCATCTTGGATGCTTCTAGTCGCACTGGAATAAGATGCCTGGAAGAGTGACTGTGAACACCCTATGATTTGTCAAGCAAAAGTGGATGCCTTTCTAAGAGTGTTATATAGAGTCACCTAAAAGCCTCCCAAATTAACCAGGTGGAAGATACTATCATAGGCTGAATTTCCCCTAAAATCTGTCAGAGAATATTTTTATGCATTCCAGGAAGATTGCTTTTATATGTACAAACAGCATTTGAAAAACCTGAACATTGCAAGATCCCAAGCGCTGTTTTTTCTGTGTCTAACATCCAAAGATACAGCTGTGTGAAGGCTGCAAAATAGCTCCTTTCAGTAATTTTGTGGTATTTATAAGAAGTTGGCTCAGCCTCATGGGACTATCTCCTATATTTTTCTCCTGAGAACATCTGAGCTCTCAGGATAAAAAATTCAGGGCCAACCATGTTTCCAAGGCATATACACAAGGAAACATGGACACTAGCATTGCGATTTCACAAGCCCAGGCTGTCTGCCAGAAATACTTGTGCCTTCATCCAACCAGGGAAAAGAAGCAAATGCTGTGTCACTTCTTCAGCAGACTGAATGGTGGAGCCCAAACAGGAAATGTGGACTAATCCCTTCAGACACTGAAACTGGAACTGCTCCTGACAGTAGAGAGCACACACCTGATTTCTGCATCCTCATGGTGTAAGTCACCCATTGGAGTGGTATGTTTGGACATCAAGTGATGCAGCAGGTATTCAGCATGCTGAGGGATAAGTATTCCAGCAAACCCAACTGCTGCAGCTCTTACTTGGAAGATCCAGGGAGCTCAGGCTTTTTAAAAATACGTTTTTTTGCACGCTGAAATTTAAGTGCACCCCAGAACTATTTTCAGAAATAGGTAACACTGTGCACAATTCCAAACATAAAAATGAGTGAGCCAATCCTCACTTTGACAGATAGTTAATTATTTGTACAATTCTTAATAGAAACTTATTATAGCACTTTGCCTGTTCAACACCAAAAGGAAAGCTTCTCATGCCCAAGATCCTTGTGAACATATTTTCAGATTTATTTGTGGCCCTGCCATAATCCCTTGCCAGAGAGCTGCACAGCCCCATAGCCACTAGCAGGCACTCTTAGAACAATGTTCCCAACCCCAACTCCTTAAACTTGGGCGAAGTGGGAGCTGCATCTTGCAGGGTGTAAGGCTCAGATTCAGCCCTTGCACAATCACATAGCAACAGGCCCAGGAACAGCGCCTCATTACCAGCCTTGTCTGACAATCAAGTCTTTAATGAGAACAAAGGTTGACAGTGATTAATCATTAAGACATTTCTTGTTCCTTGCTGCACGTGTTGAAGGCAGCCTCCTGCCGAGGCAGTCTGGCAGATTTCCTGTCTGCTCTATACCAGGCCCATGTCCGGACACACAGGGATGTCTTTTCCCAAAGCCAAGCACACAGATGAATGTCTTGTCTCCATTTCTGAGCACGGCAAATTCTGAATGCATGTGCATTCTGCAAAAATAATAAACCCTCAGCTGTAAATTTGATTGCTGTATATTCAGGCAAAATGATCTAAAGGAGATTTGTTCATGTCAGAATTTTTCCCAGAGACATCAAGGATGGATTATTAGTGTTTTACCATGTGCACCATGATGAATTTTTAATGTCATCTTCTGGCATACTGTATATATGAAGGTGTCCATTTTAGAAATATTTTGTTTATTTGTAATGAAAAATACATGCATGTGTTGAAAGTTCAACAGAGGAGGTTATTGTGAAATGTCTGCATCAGAAGAGGAATGTTGGCTCCATCAAAGTCAATGGCAAAACTCCAGCTGACTTCAACGGGGCTAGAATTTCCTCCCAGATCTCCATCCAGCCACAGGGGCACAGTGGCACTCTTGGCTGGCAGTGACCTCATCTTACACTTTTTGGACAAAATACCTGGTTCAGAGAGACCACTAGAGAGCCTCCACTGATGGACTTGTACAAAGACTATCCTGCACTCTGTATGGAGCTCTGTTTTTGAATGCCTCATGATCTCTTATTCTGAAATAAGTTTGCCAGTGAGCATGAATGATGAAGACTCCTATCTAGTTTTGGACAAAACCAAACACATAATGATTTGTTCTACTTCAGCATTACAATGTGCAATGGCTGCAATATGCAGTATCTACACTACAAGAAGCCAAGCCCTTTAGTTTATCATCACACAATTGCAGGAAACCAAATGAAGGAGCTTTAAGAAACTGCCCCTCCTCCAGCTGGTACAAGAGTTCGTGTGTGAAGGGACCTGTTTTGCCTAGTACTGCAGGACAAGGTACGTGCATTCTGGCAGGCTCTGTGCTTCCACTAAAGAGTGGTAATTTCCAGCTGAGGCAGTGAAAACTTCCTGAACTGGTTGAATTAGACACTTGTGATTATCTGCCTGTATCTTTACTGTGAGGATATATTATCTGTGTATATGTATACCTAATTCACCTAATAGATGTAGTTGTCTCACTGCCATGTTTATTATCTTTCACACAAATTGTCTAGCCTGAGGTCAATACAGAAAACTTCAGCCCACTTAGAAAAGCCATAATCAATCGAAACGAGAGTCTTGCAAGGTGAAGCGCAGAGTAATTCAGTAATAGGTGATTCTCTCATACATACATGTTTATATTTCAATGTTCAGTTTACAAATCAGCACTAAGGAAGGTAGCCGGCTGGTAGCAGGCTTATGTATAATGTATCTTTTTTGGCATCTTGCCTTATCCTCATGTTTCCCCCTGGCAGTGACTGTGACAGTCACTGTAAACCAAAGGGTATGTGGGCACTGTACAGGAAGGCGTGCTCCAGAGATTGCTGTGGAGACCTGGGCTGCTGGGATTCCATGGAGCCAGATGAATGAGGTATATCATATATGATTCACCATCCCTATTAATTGTCTGTAGTTTAAACAAATTTGTGTCACTTCTAAGTGAGCACAAAAAAAAAAAAAAAAAAAGAGAGAGAGAAAAAAATGATGATATAATATGGAAATTTTCCTCAAGCAATAAAAAAACCCAAAGCAAATACCATAAATGCCAATTTTTCTGCAGGAGAAGGGAGCAGGCAACCTGAACAAAATACTTAATGAAGAAAGAAAAAATAATTAAGCGGGCAGAACAACAACAGAAAAACCACATCACTGGAGCCAAACACTTCAATTCAAATGAGCACAACATGGGTGACATGACTGTCAGACACATACGAAGATCAAAGCTCTCCTGCTGAGAATACACAGCAAGAACATGAGCACCCTTAAACTGGAGCCTCCTGGGATCAGCCTTCTAACACCAACAGCTCTGAACTCTGATGGCAAACAAAGGCCAACACTGAAAAGCAATGTGTGAAAAATGGCTCTGACCTGCGTCTCCCTGCACTGACTGAAGCTGCAGAAGGGACATGCCTCAGGTGGGACTGGATCTCTTTGTTCCCAGTTACTGTCCCAGGACAATGACTAGTGCTAACCAAAATCAGGATCTGGGGCTGGTAGCTGAGTGTCACTGGGCACAGAAGCAGGAAGTGGGACAAAACCAAATGGTTTCCAACTGGGACAGCCCATGGCACAGGAGCAAGTGCACAACTCATGGTTCAACTGAGTAGCTTTGACTGCCCATCTATGCCGTTCTAAATGAGTCCTTATCACACAACCCCAACTGTGGTCTTCCCTGTCCTTCCTTTATAACAACCACTGTTTTTGTTATAAAACAACTTAATTTGATGGGGAGTTAGTTTGCAGGAATTGACATAAACCTAAGCTCCTGCCATTCCCTCACACTGTCCTGATGAGTGTGATAAAATGGTGCCAGTGGCTGCAGCACCCTGAGGGTTTGACAAATCTACCTATCCCTCATCTGTCTGTGCCAACAGCAGTTTCATTAAAATGTGAAAATACTAGGTTTCCTAAAAATCACTCTGGGATTTGACTAATTTTTCATTATGATCTCAAGATGTAGGAAGCAGTGTGGTTTTCCCAGGAATCCCAGCAGTTCCAAATACTTCTCTGGATCAGGCAAAGAGTAAAGTCAGGACCCTGAATTTCAGGAAAGCAAAATTCCAGCCATTCAAAGGATTAGTCAATTGCACCCCATTATAAACTGCCCTCAGGGACAAGGGAGCACAACAGAGCTGGCAGATCTTTAAGAAGGCTTTCCATAGAGTACAAGACCTCTCAATCCCCAGGTATAAGAAATCAGGAAAGGGAGGCAAGAGACCACCATGGATGAATCAGGATCTGCTGGTCAAATTAAAGGGCAGGAAAGAATTGCACAGGTAGTGGAAGCAAGAAGAGGGATCCCAGGAAAAGTACAGGAATGATTCTCAGCTGTTCAGGGATGGAGTCAGGAAGGCCAATGTGGCTGGAGCTGAACTTGGCAAGGGACGTGAAGTGTAACAAGAAGGGCTTGTACAGCGATGTCAGCCAGAAAAGGAAAGATAAGGAAATCTTTACCCCCTCAATGAACATGACCAGCAAACTGCTAAGAAAGGGTTATGAGATACTCAACAACCTTTTGCCTCAGTCTTCACTGTCAATCTCCATTCCCACTTGTAGTTTTAAACTAAAAGAGTGCAGATTCAGTCTAGATATAATGAAAACATTTTTTTATGAGATTGGTGAATCACTGGAACAGGTTCCCCAGGGAGGCTGTGAATGCCCCAGCCCTGGAAATGTTAACTGTCAGGTTGGGTGGGGCTCTGAGCAATGAGATCTAGTGGAAGGTGTCCCTGCCCATTGCAGAGGAGTTAGACTGGATGATCTTTAAAGCTACCCTTCCAACTCAAACAATTTTATCGTACTGAGAGTCTTTTTCTTGGAGAGGTAACAGAGCTAGGCAGAGCTTCTCCACTTCTGCTTTCAGCCCTGCAGAGTTTAGCTCTTTGCTTGGCCAGGATCCCCATCATGGGAGTTGATCTGCTGCCTCATTGCTCCTCTGGAAGCATTACCAGGCATGGTGGCTACCTGCTGCAGGAATAAAAGATTATTTCAAAGGTGACATGGGGCACTAATGCTGTGTAATGGCACAGGCCCTTCAAGGAGCATGTGGCACTTCACTGAGCTCGGAGAAAAGTGCAACAGTGCTTGGATGTAGTGAGTTGTTTCTTCTGTTCTTTATCTCCAACCTTTAAAAGGCTGAAATGGAGCTAGCTAGAGAGGTCAGAATAGATTGATCCACCAGGGACCAGTTCTGCCTTGGACAGCATGCCTGGGAGGAATTATCTGAGGAAAGTCTTCCTTAAATCAGATGAAGTAAAAAGTGAATTATACTTCTGGCATTTATTTAAGCTATTTACTGCCCAAATCTTGCAGCGTGGGAAAGAATAACAGACTATCCAGAGCCTGCCGTATGCCAGCTATCAGATAACATGCGACTCCGGAGAATGGGAAGGCTGGTGCCAACAAAAACTTTCTTGGACGACTTCTGCTCATTTTGTATTATTCTTGTGCAAGAGCAGTAAAAACCTGTTTTGCATCCCTGTTTTTAAACAGACTTACTCTCTTATGAAAAAGAACAGGTGGACAGGGTATCACCATCCTGTTTTCTTTCTCTGAGCAAGGGAAAGCACAAATGCAATTGCCTTTGCCAAATCACCTTCATATTTTGCTCTGGTATTTCCCACATTTGGGATATGGCAAAGGTAAATAACCCAGAGAGCATGGAGTAGGGGGCTCTGGATAGCCTTTTATACTCACACTGTCTGCCCTGCCAGACAAGCCCTGGGCTGTGCTGGGGAGGAGACAGTGCTGTCTTCTGGCAATGCCTTTGAAGAGACATTGGGGAGATGCAAGTTCTGCCCTCATCTTCACATGACTGGTCATAGCTACACAGTTAAATAAACACATAAGCTAAGAAAAGACCCTGTTTATTGGTATCAGACTTTTTAGGGGCCAGGGTGTATCCTTCTCACTGTCTGGTGGCAGAGCTGAGGTGATAAAAAGTACAGTAAGGAGCTTTCGCTGGCATCTGCAATGCCCATTGAGCTACGTCGGACCAGACAGCTCAGACAAAACAGTGCAATAGAAACACCCAGCTGACCACTAAACTGTGCTTACAAAGAGAGAAAGCAAAAGGAGAACGCAGCTGAACTAAATGAACTACATGAGTTGTACTACATTCTGCAAATAGTTGGTTAGACACCACTGAGGTAAAAAAAAAAAAAAAATTGGCTTGGTTTGATTTGAATTCCCTCTAGAGGTCATCCCTTTGCAGTCCTGGCAGTTGGACAACAATAGAGGGCAAGGGAGAAGCGCTCATTTATTGCAAGCTTGGATTACTTTGGATTTTAGATATTCTAAAGCTGCATATTTGCTCTACAGCAAAACTGTCTTAATCTGTGACATCCTTTTTCTATCCTAAAAAGCAAAAGTTGGATTCATTCTTGGGCCATAGACAGCACATGTCTCCTTTAACTTAAAAACAAGGTTTAAATGGGATTTACTTGGCTCACTGGTTTGTACTATCTGGCACAGAAAAAAATTTTGTCCAATGACTGCTTTGCAGGCTCTTCCTGCAAGCGACCTTCCCTGTGGATCACACAAAAGTTTCTGGTAAGTTTTTAGAACTTACAGGCAGGAGAAGCCTACCAGGACACTATGTGGATTCAAACAATAGAAGGACACTCCGACACAGAAGACTTCACATACCTTTGTTAATTATGAGAAGGGCAAAAATCTTTGGATGGGTCAAGCCATGGGTTCAGAATATTAAAAATATCATGAGATATATGACATTTGTGGGGCTTGACACCAAAACTCTTGATAAATTGTATGGAGGTTACTAGGGGTCTTGATAAAATATCTCTACAATACTGTGTCCCTCTTGTTATTCTTCTAAATCTAGAAGTGATGAAAAATAATGAGAATTTTAACCAATGACATAAAGCACCTCAAATGGGTATTGAAATATGCATGATTATGTAAATTAGATTACTTGAGCTAGAAAGGGCAGATTTACCCAGTAGTTGGTTGGTGGGTTAAAGAACTCTTTCCACATACATCTTGTTCTCCAGACAAAAGAGGCGTCAAATTTAGAGAATAACCCCTTACTAGCAAGGTCTTGTTCTGTAAAAATGCTTCCTTGATTTTTAATAATGTTAGTTATGCCTCTTGATTTCTGCCCCGCTTCTCTGTAATGTTTTTTGTGTGACTAATCAGAGTTGAATCTTACAAAAATAAAGTGTTAATTAAGCTTTATCTAATCTCAATCTAATCTGACAGCAGCAACCCCCATCTGCTGCTCTGCTGTGCACTCCTATCTGGACCACCTACTATACATGGATAATTAGGTGTCGCAACTACTATGGCATCTGAATTCAGGAGAGTGCTGAGTGATTCCGACAGCCATCTTTACAGTGGGCCCACCAGTCGTTGCTTTCCCAGACAGTGGGACAGGACTTCCTGCATTATCCTATCTAGGAGCCAGAAAAAGGCTTGTTTCATGCCATCACAAAGTTTGGTACCAAATCCAGTCACCAGGGCTCTCCCGGCTGTTCATGGAGTGAAGGCAAATCGTTGTCTCCAGAGGGTTACTGGCCAAGTCTGGCCTCTGAAATGAATGGGATGAGTCTGGAGGTGCCTCTCTTCTCCTGCTGACTGGAGGAGTGTGGGGGGCTCATTTTGGGCATACACTGAAATGAAACAATTCTCATCTGATGGCAAGAAATCTGTCTAAGAAAGCACACGGGCACCAAGTCCGTAGTAACAGAGTTAGGAGCCAAATGCAAATACACTGGAAAGATCCCACTGGGCTTTGGACCAGGCTTTGTCATACAAACAAGTTAATAAGTCTGGGACATGTAGAGCAATGTGCAGAGAAGTACAAATCCAAACACCCTCATGGTTAGACATATTTACTTCTGGCCTGCACGTCTCAGATCCTCTGGGGGAATTACTCCAACCAGTGCTCACCTTGTACACACAGTCATTTTGCAAGGATAAGGGATGATTTAATGTATTCTCCCTTGCTCAAATAATTTATCTAGTCTTTGTCCACACACACTGCATGACCTGATTTTCCTCTCTGAGATAAGTCTTCCTAAGCTGCTAAAAGCTTGTCTGAAAAGCCAGCTCAGAGGTCAAGTGAGCAGGATTTCATCATTTCACTGGATATCTTTAAGGAGAAAATGAAAACTTTGTGTTACACTGCTAGTCTGACAGCATTAGACATAATCTGGGTCCAAAGAAATCTTGCAATGCTCACTCCACTGGTGGAAAGCACAACTTCTTGAAATACCAGTGGTTCCCTAGAGAGGGCAGCTATCAGTTTAAATAAATAAAAACAAACAAAATGGAAAAGAAACATTAAATTAATCATAAGGGTCAGGCAGGCACCTTGCAATCTACTGCAAGTAAAGGTCCCAGATAGCCACCAAAAGGACTTTGCCCTTTCTTTGCTCCATGAACTCAGACAGAAATTCTCTGCTGAAATTAGGGGCAAAACTCCCAGCAGCTTAAGTGGCGCCATGGGCTTCCCAAGAGTTTGCACAGCTCTGCATGCAGAAGGATATCTGGCTTCTGCAAGGAGCAGACGTTTAAAGGCATGGCATACTGAAAATCTGTGGCATAAATGGCACATTGGATACACAGATAAGCAGACAGTAGCTGATCTATTCCTTCCTAACAAAGAAGGACAGCCCTCTTTACAGCTGAGAGACCTATCAGCATCTTTGATATCATTGTTCTTGGGGGAACTGCTGAATAAAGGATCTCTGTCTTTTTGAGCATAATTACAACTGATTTTTTTTTTTCCCTGATAAAGAATGTAGTCATTGAGCCATAATGGCATTATTTGATGACTTAAATTCATCCTCTAATCCCTCCAAAATGGTATAAATTATTGAACAAGTCACTCAACCCTACAAAAGCACTTTAAAAACATTTTGTTCAGCATGATAATGATCAGACAGAATGTAGCAAGAGTTACAGTAAATTAGACTCATGCTCCAAGCTGGCTGCCACTCAATATACTCATAGCTAAATTCTCACCTACTGAGTAAGACACTCTGTCATGGATAAATTAAGACATAGTCAGTTCTAAAGTGTGTTGGCAAGGACCCTTAGTTCCTTCCCATTTTTTACAGAGAACATCCATGTGATTTCTGGAGGTACTATCAGAGAGCTACACAATGTTATGCCTTGGAGAGATGCTATGGTAGCTCTGAGCAAGCTCAGAAACAAGGAAAATTAGTTTGGGTAGAGATAATGTTCCCAGAACACCATTTCTAGCATGTAGATTAGCTTCTCAGCTTCTGCCTGAGTTTCTCTGCTGCCAGCCTCAAGTGGTGCCACAAGTTAACCCTAAGGTGCCTGGAGGTGAACCTCCCTGCTTAGCAAACCACTCCCACTAGCATCAGAGCCACTCCTGCAGGGTTACTGTGCTGTGAGTGAGCAGATCTACCTCAAATCCAAGACCAACACCAGTGAAAGCCTTGCTGTGCACACCATGCCTCATCTTACCACTTGCCCTTACGTGGCAACCATGATGCCCCAGTACAGTGAGGCCTCTCAGTGTCATGGTACTGGGATAAAACAGTGGGATCCTCATCTCCACTGATGTCCCTCCAGATCACACATCATTGGTGATCACAGCAACTGCAAATAAGACACCTGAAATACTCAGCTGAGGACATGGTTCAACAGTGCTTGTGATCATCCAAAATTTGTTAGTTTTTATTAGTAACATCAGTGTGACAAAGCTGTTATTAATGATGCTCCTTAACTCTGCTTGAATGTTATCACTGACAGGGACAAAGAACGCATACCAATAATTACAACAACAGTGCTGTAAATTCTGCATTTTTATTAATTACTGATAGGTAGTTGGCAATTTTACAAAACTGAATTGCCTTCACTAAGCATCAGAATGTGATTCCCTGTATTCCTGTCTAGGAGAGGTGTTACAATTCTTACATGTGGCACAGTCATCTACTAGCAGATACTTTTAAACCATATCTATTTGGAGGAATTTGACCCATCTTATGAAACAGTCTAGGTTTGTTCCTTTGCTGGAATGGAGAGCCAGTGTGCTTGAGAGCCAAGCCAAAGCACTGATTCTGCCCAGTTGCCAATGTGTTCTGGGAAATTTCTGCCCACAAGCTAAACTTCATCTTGTTTGTCTTCATTGTAACTGGTGCCTCAGCAGAAACCCTGGTCTGACCTACGCTGCTGCCCTTAATTCTGTGCAAAAATCAGTGATACATCCACAACACAGCAAGATCTAGTACAAGTTTCCCCATATGAGTAACAGTGGGTTGCAACAGCTTTCTCCTATCCCAGATTCTATTCTATTCTATTCTATGCTATAAAAATGAGCATAAGGGCTAGCAAACAGCTCTAGTTACCTGAGTATCCTGTTTCCAACAGCAGCTGGTAATAAATACCTGGAAACAGAGGGCAAATAGAGTGCTTCTCCCCCTCATATGACTTCTTCGTGTCAATCATACCTGCATGCCTTCATCAGGCCCTCCCAGATTGCTCTTGATCACTTTTGCTGCCTTTCCCTGATCCTCTTCTAGAGAGAATGGAACTGCACTGCAGCAGTCAAAATGGGAGTGAATTGTAAATCATGGGTTGAAACACTAGGGTAATGATGTTTTGCAGTTTGCCTTCTAGTCCCTTGGCAATATTTTATACCTGCTATTTGCCTTTCCACTAACTGTTGACCTGATATTTTCAGAGAACTACTCATAACAACCCAATATATCTCTGAGCAGTGGCAGTTTAAGTCAGAGCTCGTGATTGTGTACATAGACACAGGACTGTTTCTTTTAACCACATCTAGACATTAGGCATTTTATAGTCATTTATTTGACAAGAACCATTTTTTTTTTTTTTTTTTTTTTTTTACAGCTGGCTTTTAGTTTTACACTGAGTAATTTCTCCTATGAGCAAATTTTTCACTCTTTTACCCCTTTTAATAGATGTATTTGTCTGTTACACATCAAAGATCTTTCCTTTAATCCCAATGATAAAACTCCTTTATTAAGAACCTGACCATTTATTCACAGTTTTTTTCCTAACTTGATTTGGCTGTCTCTTAGCCCATTGATAGTCTGAACTTTTTTAGATAAGAGTCTCCACATTTCCATATTTATATAGCAGCCAAAAGGAAATGGAAGTTCCTTTTAAGCAAGATGGGGAGCAGAAAACAGGTGTATGCTAAAACAGACCCAAAATCCACCCACACCGACTCTTCCAACTAACATTCCTGGCTGTACATTCTCTAACCAACCAGCAGACCACATCTCAAACACAGGGAAAAGACCCAAGGATGCCAACATCCATATGTTCTGCTACTTAGAAATGCCAAAACAATCCCACACCGGCTGGAATGGTCCTGCAGGGACCTACAGGCTCTGCCCAAGCCCCTGCTCAAGTGACCCGGTCCATGAACCGGCCCTGTGCATACACAACAGTGGAGAGTATAAACCTGGTTATGCTGGCTTTCTGCTTACTTGGAGATGTCTGTGCTTGAAAATTCTCAGTTGCCCTTTGAGGACAAACATCCATAGCTTTCATAGGATTGAAGCATGACATTTAATACTTTCCTCATCTTCTACTTGGAAGCCAACATGTGAGGTGCTGACACAATGGACACCACAATTCTAATGCTCGTATCTTGGCGAGGAACAAACCTACCACCCTTGAATTATTTAATACCTTCAGGTTATTATCACAGGCATGTTTTAGGAAGAGAGGAAACTAAAAGGATCATAGAGAAATTCCTATCATCATGATCTTTCCTGTAATCTTCTGGCGACCAAACCAAGCATATATCTGGTATCTGTGCAGGGAAGACATGGACTGGAGACTGAAGCAGGGTCACTTTCATAAGCTCTGAAAAGGTAAAGACTGATATAGACTTTTTCCCTCCATAGATATATCAGGCTGGTGCATCATTACATTCAGAGGAAGAAGTGAAAAAAGTGATTACAGATTTATAGGAGAAACTGAAAGATTTAGAAAGCAAGCTTCTGCCTCTTGGAGAAATAATCTTTCAAAGAAAGCATGCAATGATAGTAATAGAAAGGAAAACTTCTTGATTTGCTTTCTAAGACCTCTGTGAGCTTTTCCTCAAAAGACAGAGTTCCATATTTCATGGCCATCACAAGACCCAGCACTGTTGTACCAGAGGGCAAGGTCAGCCCAACAAACACCCGTGCCAGACATTCTCAGCATGGAAGTGTGCAGGACCTTTTTACTGGTTACCAGACAGCTCATTTAGGAAGATTTGCTAAATGGCCCTATCAAATTCTGCAATCAGGAATGCGAGGCACCAGAACTATACTTTTCCATGGCTTTTCCTGGAGTTGTCCTGTCCATAGCTGATGTTTTGACCTGGCAAGGAATAAGCTTTCTTTTCATCATTTCTCTGATATTTTGAGATTCCCATCAGTAATGCTGGGAGAGCAAAGTGTGAATCATATGAAACAAGAATGGAAAACTGGCTGAGCATCCCCTGGAGAAGAGAGAACTCATCTGATCCACTGTACTCACCCTTGCTTTCCATCACCCACCTGCTATTCCCTCCCCAATTCTCTCTTGCTCTTTCTCTCTCCCTGTTGAGTTTTGAACATTCTGCACATTTAGATAGGAGAGGATTTGTTCAGTGGGATATTCCCTGAAAACTGGCCTTTGCTAAAGTCCTCTGTGCAACCGCAGCACTCCCTCTTTTCTGTAATGACTCAGATGAGTAGGCCCAGTGACTCAGTGGCTTGGAGAGCTTAAATATCAAGGGACTATTGACAATAGCCTTCCTTAGTTTGAGTAAGGATTACAAATCTCAGTGCTTTGGGATTGAAAGATTCCTTCAGCACCCTTACGCCTCTTTAAGTTGTTTGTACCCTCCCTCCCTTGTCTTGCAAAGCCATAATCAGGTAGTATACCAATAAAATCAGGTATACCAATAAAAACAGTGGAAATAAAAACTTTCTAATTTCCTGTGGCTGCTTAGGCATCACTTTGGGATCCTCAGGGAACTAAGTTAGCATGAAGAGATTGATGTTTCTGACCTCACAAAACTCATGTGTTTTAGCATTTTCTAAAACTGCAACTCCTCAGTCTGTTTTCTCCAAGAAAAAAGAATATATGCTCCTAAAATTGTTGCCATATTTCTACTAAAATGCAAAGAACTGAATTGCCAGAAAACCTCTGGACTAACCAGCAATGGAAGTTTGAAAGCTGCAGATGAGAGCAGCATGCCCTTTTCTCTATGCCAGGTCCTCCCTCCTGCCCACCACAATGAATACACATGGCAGCATTAGGTTGCACTAACAGAGAGTAGGCAGCAGAAAAACAGATATCCAGGAGGTAGAAAAACACATAATGGGAGATTAGAGACTGAGCAAAAAAAGAGAGGTTCCTAAATGGACCAAAACAAAAAAATTGTAAAGAATTATTATTGATTTCCCTAATGTCCCTGTCCATATACACATGGGAATCACCCAGAACTACAGTGACCAAAACAAAGATGCTATACAGATAAATACATGTTTACATGTTTGTTGTGATGTAGGTTAACAATAAGGAGTAGAGGGGATCAAAACATTCTCAAATAATCACACTCTTAAAAGATTACATTAAGCTCTGCTACACTGTTGATACATTCAGGCAGGAAGAAAAGATTATTTAAACTGAATGTGATTTTTACATATGTAAGTAATTTCTTTTGTGCACATTTTTGTTCTGCTTTTTTGGGGAAGGAAAATGTGATGCACTTTGAGTGCCTAAAGACTTCGACTTGACATTTATCTCATTTGTTGAAAACAGATCCCACTGAACTGATTTAATAAAAGCTTCTAGTGCCAAGTTTCCTGCTTGGAGTAACTGTTTTAAATAGTGAATGAAGGTATTTCAGTACCCTTCCCCCTTTTTTAATCCAGTCCCACAAAATCCCAGTTTTTTTACTTTCAGATGTTGACTCTGTTATTTTTAAAAATTATCAAGTTTGACAATGTGATTTGTCCTGAATGCCGTCTATTCCTTGCCCTGCCAAATCAACAAGCAATGAAATGAAGATGGGAAAAAATTAGCACCAAACTTTGTTGGAGCTTTTTGGCAGTATGTGTGTTCACAGTGAAAGTAAACAAAACATTATTTGTACGTATTTGCAAAAAGCTATCAAGTTTTATGACAATAAGAAGGCAGCTGCTTAACTACTCCCCTGGCATTCCAGACAGGATTTCAGAGCTCTTGGACTGACTCACATGTCACTTAGCACATTTTGTAGAGGGTACCTTATTTTTCACTAGGAGGGTGATGAAGCGTTGCAGCACTGAAAACAGCAATATTGATTGTGGGCTCTGACTACATGCAGAATTCTTCAAACACTAGCATTTACAGCCTTACTTCTTCTTCTGGCTACTATTATTATTTGAGCTATAATTAGTATTGTAATAGTTTAATTTAATTACATTAGCTGTATTATTTCATTCTGACAATGAAGTCCTTGGGTGCTTTTGTCTTCTATGGTGTTAAAGTGTGGGGACAAGCACAAAGAAAATTTTACAGATATGAAAACTAAATGCAGGAAGCTTGGAGAGCTTTGAATTTCAGTAGTAGTTAAATCTCAAGAGACACAAATTTGTCCTCCCTCTTCCCAGAAATCCACTCCTTTCTCTGAAGTGGAACAATCCCTTCGTTTCCCAGAGTTCTGCTGTCTGGATCTCACGTGAAATTTATGGTAAGGACGGCAAAAATGATCTTACTTTCCCATCTTCATATTTTTGGAAGAAATCACCCAAACAATGTTTCCTTGTTTTTGAGAGGAGCTGGCAATGATGCTTCTGATAGCACAGATTCCCTCTGCAGGAGCAGGTCCATCCCCTCACCTCAAGCAGAGGAGTAAGTGTGCCCTTGCCCAAAGGTGAGGTGCTTCATGGAGTGACCCCTGATGGAGAGCAGCATAAAAGCCCCAGCAAGATGCAAATCCTTCAGTGGCCCGTTTCAGGACCCAGGTAAGGGAGAATAGATTTGAACTTTCAAGCAAATGAAATGTAGGTCATCTAGAGGTCATATTCTTAAATCCCTTGCCAACTGGCTGCCTCGTTAGCCACCTATGCACCCATCTACCCAGACACCTCTGTGACTGGCTATTATTTTTCATCACCTTATCTTCCCAAGATCTTTGAGAAATGACCTTTGAAGAACTTGAACCACACAAGTCTCCATTGATTCATGGTCTTGCAAGTCATTACTACGTCCCTGACTGCCTTCCTTGTAGGTCCCCTTCAAATACTGTAAGGAATCCCCATCAATATGCGCATTCCTCCTTTCCTATGACAAAATGATACAGATATCGTTGTTACTGTCAGCCCATCCAACTCCAGTTTACAGAGAACTTCTCTTTAATGACTGCAGCTCAATGACTCTTATTTAGATGGGCCCCCATGTGTGTTATTCTTGTTTTCTTTTTCTTTTTTAATCATCTGGCATAGCCCCAGATACTTCCTGATAAATCATATCTAATTTCTGTCTTGTGGTTTTCTGATGTGAACAACAACAACAAAATAAAAAATCAAAGTGGTAAAAAGCAATATTAAAAACACATTTAGTGCAATCACACACTGGGGAGAAATGAAAAAAGCACTAAACTCTACCTTCTTCTCTACAACCACCTTGAAAGTTTGAAAGTTACAGTGAAAACACAGTGGGTTGTAGAGTGAAGCAGTAATGAGAATCAGAGGATTAAATCAAAAAACAATTAACAGTTTTATTCTTGACGTGCTGTTTCCTGCTTTTGGTTTAAATTTATCTTTATCATTCAAGCATTTGCATAACTGCTTAACTAAGGTGTTAGTAGCATTACTCAAGGAAGTTCAACATTTTGCTGGATTAGAGACACGTATTTTTCAGTCCCCAATGATGACAATTATTGTTATTGTGGTTCCTGCTATTAAAAGTTTTCCCTTCCAGAGCTTCTTTAGGCTCATTTATCTTTCCACTTAAATTTCTAGATTTTTAACCTTCTATTTTCCTTTATACCAACTCCTACTGCTTGCCTTAAATCTTCCTGTTTGACGTCTTTCTCTCTTCCCCCCAACATGCTCCTTCCCAGGCTCATACAGCCACAAACAGCAGTGGTGGTTGTGATTCAGCAGCTGCTTGGCCAACAAGGGCTGGACAACCATCCCACCGGGAGGAAAGCAGCTGCTTCAGCGTTCCAAGCTGCAGAGAAAGTGGGAGGTGGGGTTTACCCCTAGCTAGTGGCTAGACATAGAGCATTAATTTAATCTTCCGTATCATTTGCTCACAGCTGCTTCCAATGCGGTTTTTCCTTCTGACAATGTCCGCACTTCCCAGCAGATGGCATCTCCTCCCAACTTCTACCTGAGCTCACCATGTGCCCAAAGAGAGAGTCTGCACCCGCTTTCTTTTGGAACGACCAGTTTTACATTCTATCTGTGCAGGAAATATGACCAAGGGAAGTGCAAACAGAAATGAATCTACACCATTACACGTTTATTTTGCAGTTCAAGCTACTTATGTTTCTCTCAATGTTCAGACAATTATGGAATTTTCACCGCTGCAAAAGACCCAATGTTTATTTGTAGACCAGCTCTAAAAAGCAACCAAATAGTGCGAATAATTTACATCTATTACAACAGGAACTCTAAAATGGTGTATGATCTTTTACTTGGCAAAGCCAAATGGAAGCTACAATAACAAGGCAAATGAGGCTGATGTACAAGACCTTCCCTTCTTAAGCAGCTGCTGGAAAACTGGAATGGTTGCAACCCTCAACCCTCAGCCAAACACTGCATGAACACATGCAGTAGAAGAACACTTGCTTGTCCTTCTCTATATAGCAGCATAGTGTATTTCCATTTCACCTCAGAGTACAATGACTGAGTGACACCAAGACCTTTGTCCCAATGGTTTGGTAAGTTTAGATAGGCAGGATTTGGATAAAGCTTTGACAGGCACAGCCATAGCAGCACTGTCACCTCTGCACATCTGCAGGTCCAGCTCCAAATGCTCCTCAGAGCCCAATTCCTTTGTACGTTGTGAAATAAACACAGGGAGGGACAGGTGACAGAAAGCTGAGGAGGAGAGGTTTGGAGGAGGATGGTGGGGGAAGCTTTCAGGAAAAATGTGAAGGATGTACTGATGGAATGCACTGCAAGAAAAAATTAGGACAATACCTCTTCTTGGGACACCATGCTGGCTAAGCCCAGCTCTATTCTATCTCTTCTTGGCATTGCTTCACTGACCAGTGAAAACCTGAAATGGCTATCAAATGGAGAAACAGAAATTATGCTACTGGGCTCATGCGACCATACATGAATTAACTATCCCAACTTAGCTGTGAAACACTGTGGATTCTGCATGAATAGTCCAAAGTTCAAAAACATGCCTCCAGGTACAATAAAGCAAGGCAATTATCTGATATCGGGATTTGCATCAATGCCCTGCAAACAGAAAATGAGATAAGCACGTAGAGCAAATGAGCCACTTTCTCAGATCTAACTTTTGACATGATGGTCCCCCTGAATGCAGTCTGCTGAGAATTCCAGTGAGTAACATTAAGAAATGGATTTAAGAAACAGATAAAACAACAAATACAGAAATTATAGTAATGAGGAGCTGAGTCAAAGACAATTTTTTCCCTGCATAAAGGCTTAAGAAGCCTGCTCATATGAAGTATGATTAGCACTGGCACACTTATTGCATTTTTATATTTATGATTGTTAGTAAACTACACCACTTGTGTTCGCAATGCTGCAGAGATGGTGATCTTAGAGTACTTTCAGCTGCAAGTTGACCTAAGGCTTTTATAATCAGAAGTCTCCTTCTTGGAAAGAGAGAGTCAAGACAGAAACTGAAGATGAAAACTATATGTAGCATTTAGTTAAAAATCCTGCAAAAATAAAAGCTGGGTCTCTATAGCATGCTTGTTGGCTTTCTGTTCAGTCACATTTCCAGGTAAAAAGTGAGATTTAATAAAAGCTTGAAACAGCCAGAACCTGTTCCTGTTGGAATCACTGATCATTTTTTCAGTTGAAGGCGGGCAGATAAACTGAAGTTCGGTATTTTTGAAACTACCACCTTGTAATTTAGCTGGAGTGGCAATTTCCTTTAACATTTTAGGCATGAATTTCGCTCTCAAAGAGAGAGCAGCCAGCAGCAAGGGCTGCTAATGCAACAAGTGCCAATTTCAAAGCACCCTCATTTAAAGTAGTAGTCTAAAATCCCCTGCATTTCTGGGGAAACTGTCTCAGTGGGGACTTTCAAAACATAACTTAAATTATTATTTTAGCTAAAACATGGATTTTTCTCTTTCTTAAATGCCCAGTTTGAATGCTAATTGGTCTCAAATTTCAGATTTCAAGCCAATAGTAAATGGGCAGGACATTAATTTGCTGGGCAATTTTCCCCTCCATAGGCAGTTTTGTGCCTTAGGCAAAAGACAGAGGGGAAGATTAGAGCACCGCAGGACCCTTTTTCATCCCCCAGCAGAAAAGCAGGAGGTGGTGACCTGGTGCCTGGGTCTGAGAGAAAGGCAGGCTGCAGCAGGGACCTTTGGGAAGAGACATGTCTGGGAGGTTTAACACAGAAGGCTTCAGTCCCCAGGATGCTGGGAAACAACCACAGGTTTTCAGCAGCCCTTGGTTTGGGCTTTTCTGGGACATTGAGAAGACTCCTGCCCTAGACTGGCACAAGGTGAGCGGTTCATGCAGCAGATGTGGGAGCAGGAGACTCTAAATCCCAGCTCAAGCCAGGGGCTCACATGAGAGCAGTTGCTGAGCAAGAGATGACAGCCCTGGCCGAACTGAAGTTCTATCTGCTATTTATGCAAATATGTGGGGCTCTGGGTTCCTTACTGAGGAAACAACTGAAAACAGGGTAATCCAGAGCTATGTGGGCTGCGCGTGTGTGGGTGTATGTGCATGTGTGCTGCTACTGCCACAGGTTCAGCACCCACCCCTCACCAAGACAGGGTTGGCAAGGTCTGGAGGGCTCAGGAAGGAAGAAAACCACCAGAATCACAGTCTCTTTTCCCCCCAGGCATTGGCTAAAATCCAAAGACACAGGTTCGCCTTTTTCGCAGATGTGGTGGAGACCATGGGGGATTGCAGTCTTGGACAATTAAGATCCCCTTCTGCCTATTCACTAAGAGTACAGGCTGCTCTGAGAAATGCCTTTGTGCTGGGCTTGTAAGGGGCAGCCTTAATTATTCCCGTTCCTCTTAAATCGTCTCTTTGTGCTACAGGCTCAGTCGTGATGATTTTTCATTTGAGAGGATTGCATCACATCAGACTTGGTGCCATAAATCCCCCAGAATGGGCAAACTAGTGACAGCACTGGCCTGTTTTACAGCAGGAAAGTGTAAAGTTTATTGTCATTTTTAGAAGTGAAATGATTTCAAAGTGACATAATCTTGAAGGGGAAAAAGCCCCACACCACACTAAGAGCAACACTGCAGAAAGTTAATGTCTTCCCCAAACAAAGTGACCAGGTTATTGGAAGGGGTGGGAGTGGGTGGGTTGGTGGAAGTGGCCAGAGATGAATGAAAACAGGAAAGGAGAGTAAACTCTGATGTGGCTGGAATGGGCTGAACACCTTAACCCTTTGTTGTGCCTTTCTGACACTTCTGTGGCTTGGGCTGCCTTGCCTAACAAAATGGTCCAACCTATGAGTGCACCCTGTCCATGAGAAGGACAGACAGGCTCAATCACCTCCCAGGAGCTACATCCTGGAGCACATCCTTCCAAGGCTGTTCCTTTCTTGGGGACTGCCAGCCATGAACACACGGGAGGCCCTGGGATCGTGCTTTATTTTGATGAAACGTTTAGAAAGGACATACCGGGATTTGGTGGGAGGGATAGCAAAGCACAGCCCAAAGATCTGACTTGGCCCTGTGCCTGGGTGCAGTGTTTCAGATTTAGAGGGGGAGGATTTTTCCCATGTGCTCTGTACTGGCTTTGAGCTGCTCCTCTGGAGCCAACTGCCCCCAGCCCACACTGAGAGCTTCAAAAGCTCCAGCTTGGGCTTTCGGTTCTCTTGTTGCCCAGCCATGCTGGATGGGAGCACCTCCTCTGTCACATGGGATTTGCTGAGCTACCAAAGTGGGGAAATAAGTGGCACACGGAAAAGCAGGCACATAGAGGAAGAGGAACTGGCCTCTGCTCTGCTTTCTCCAGTATCACCTAGGGAAGTTGTGTCCTCGGTTGAAAAAGAGTTCAAAGGCTCTCTTCTGCTGTGCTAAAAATTGTGTCTAACACTCAAAGGCCCTTTGTGATCATAACACCAGAGTAAAGCAGGACTGAACACTTCCAAGGAACATGCTACCGTCCCAAAAACACTGACAGCAGCCCTGGAGGACAGCACACCAGTCAGTCTGAATATGCAGAGAAAAGCTGTAGGGTCTTTGGGGAGCCCTGTAGCCCTAAGCATTGCAAGCAATATTTGAAGCTAATGATGGTTACCAGAAAGGAGTCTGTACTCTGTGTGTCCTCAGAGATGGAGCCCTGCCATAGAAATATTTCCAAAGCCTGCTCTTGGGGACAGCTGACCACATAGCTCCACTGTGCTCCTGCAAATCCAGCTCCTTGCTCAGAGCCTGTTACCTCAGTTAGCAACATGTCCCAAAAGCCAGCTTTCCTCATACACCCTGCCTCCAGTCCGTGAGAGTGGGATTGCATTGTCAATTCAAAAGGGCTCATGAACACAGGTCCCTTCTCCAAGCACACCACCCCAGTGTCTCTAGAGGCTCTGGTGTCTTGTGATCCCAACACAAGTATGTCAGTGTATGTCCTCCCCAAAAGGCCCGACTTCCACACTCAGAGCATTTCAGGAAGTTACAAGGGACATTTCTGTTCAGACAAATGCATTTCTGCAGCCAGCTGCAAATCCATCTCACAGTAATGCTTCTATTTCAGTAGGCAAGTCTATTATGTCAGAAACTGTCTAGCCACAATCGTTCAGAACACAAAAGCAATCGCATAATCCCCTTACTCTGTGTGAGATAAGCAAGGCTCCAATAAATGGAACACTTCTTCTCTTGCGGATTTAATCCCCATTTGAGGGTTTTTTATTGTTATTATTATCCTTTCTAATCATCCAGGAGTAAGCAAGGATTTCAAATGAAAACTGCGCCTAAAGATTTCTCTCTTTATACACATGTACATATATGTAACAAATATTCATGAATAATGCATACACATACACACACAGTTTTGCCTGTATATATCACTACATTCACTGGTGAGATTCACAAGAACTTCTTTTATTCTGATTCCACAAGCAGGATTCCTTCCCAGCAGAAATATGAAGTGCCGCAACTTCGTGCCAGTGGTTTCAAGTTGCAGGCTTTAAGCTTTCTCTGACCTTTGTACAGAATTTTAATTCTCTCTTTTCTTCCTTGCACTTCTAGCTCAAGGGTGATGAAGGAGATCTACTGACTCAATGGGGACCCATCACCCCAAAAAGCAACTGAAAAAAATAAAAGTTTTGAGCTTCATAAGAATTTTCACCCAGCCAGCAAACTAAGTAATAAAACAAACTTTATGGAAAATAATTCATCAGATTTCTCTTCTGTTTTGACAGTAAAAGGGGAGATCAGTTCTTCTTCTTAAGCAACAAGACATTTGCAGCCTGGGAAAGACTTCATCTCCTCAGTTCTTGTCATGGGCTTGAACACATCTGTCCCTGTTGGGACTCTGTGTCCGACACTCAGCAGTGAGCTTCTGGGCTTGCTTGTCCTGGCTGCGGGCTGGGGAGAAGGAAAAGGCAGCTTCATACCATTTCCTTTGTCCTGGAAAGAACTGCTTTCAGGATAAGTAGCAGATTGCTACTTCAAATGAGGAGCGAGATAGAAGAATAAAAAGTCTGGAGATGAGAGAGTGAATCCAGTTTACAAGAAACCTCTTGGTTATGAATGATTAAGTGAAAAGTTATTCTTTGCTGTACTAATGCCTCAGAATTAATGAAGCATTTAAAGGATACTTAAGACATGATATATATGAAACAGATCTTACTGGGAATGCTTTGTCTTTGGTTCAACCTTCAAAGCCCAAAATAGTTTTGCTTAGGCATACATGGCTGGCAGGTAGACCCTCTGCTCCCTCATCACAACAAGAATATGAAAGAACAGAAGTAAAAAAAATGCAAAACACTGAGAACTGCAGAGTGCCTGGGACCACTTCTGCTACTACAAGCAGGAGTGCAAAATGAAGGTAAGAAAAATCAAGTAGTGTAAGCTATTTCCCATAACTTGGGAAACACACAGATGCCAGAGAGGGCATGGAAATAGCAGAGCAGTGCCCTGCAAGAGCATCTGGTCAGGCCACAGGCAGACAACAGGTAGCAACAGATCAACTTGCTGCTACTTAAGAAATTATTGTCCCCTCAACTTGATGCCACCTCCATGTTAGTTTTAATGAGGTGATTCTATTTGCCATTCCCAGCAGAGATCTGGACTCCTGTGGTTACTAAATACAGCCAAGAGGTCAGGCTGAAGATGTAAATGTGCTAATTCAAAATGGAAAAGATATCAGCCTTGAAATCTGGTTGAAGAACAACTAAGTTAAAGTTGATGAAGAGCAATCTTTGGAACTGTTCTCACTTCTCTTGTAGATTTCTGTAGGTAAAAAGTGACATCCATTTTTTTGCCCAAAAAAAGGGTTTTTGAGGCACTTTCCACTAAAGAAATATATGCATGAGTTATTACATACGTATGAAATATCGCAATAGCATGTCACAGTTTACAAATGAGAAAAGAAAATGTACCATTTTTAGGCACAGACTGCCATTTACTTTGTCATTGAGTAAACTGAGGACAACATATCTGTGATCTGGCTTGCCTTTATCTGCTTTTACAACGGAAGTGTGAAATAACTTGCAATAATTACTTCAAGTTATACTGTGAACCAAAAAATTCTGATAGTAGTTAGATTATTCTTAGGGGAAAGTTAGCTAAGTGTAAAAATACTAGCATGAAGATATTAATCACAAGCTTCCAGCCTATGTGCACTGATCCATGATTCAGTGATGTCAATAGGAGAGATAAGTGTCTTGCCAGATTCTGGGCTGCTACAAAAATAAAAGCGTAGGAGTGAGGTTGCACATTTAGAAAGGGTCAAGCATATTGTTTTCAAATGATCAGTGTTTTGTGGAGACACTGATATTTCAAAACTTTTTTTTTGTTCGGGGTTTTTCTTTTTCTTTAGTAGTTTTGGCAGGACTAAATTAAATGCTTATTATTTAAATGCAGAAAAAAATGCAGAGAAAAACTTAAAATTCTGGTCCTGATAGAAAGAAATATTTATTTTTTTTCTATTGTTTATTCAAATTGCACCTACATTTGATAAGCATTAGTAGAGCCCAGACATAATGGATACTTCATTTGGTTTGATGATGGAATGAAATCTTTCACTGAAATATGGCTTTTAGGAGTAGAGTGAGCATTAGATTTAAATTCAGAAAGTATGAGATTTTTTTTTTTCTGTGCCAGAAATCTTTACCACAACTAAATAAATTAAATAAATATAATTAGAAAAGGTGTTTTATGGAACCAAAATCATTGAAGTCACTGTAAGGATTCCCATTGACTCCAATGGGTCTGCAGGATTATAAGGTGCATTATAAAGCGTATTTAATTGAATGAATTAAAACCTTTTTGTTAAACTAAATTAAATAACTCACAAGCCAGATCCTATCCTGAAAAGGGACCTACCTAAAGAGTGGATTTGCCTGAGTTTCACTTCTAACTGATTCTTTAAGGAACTACTGGAAGCCTCTTCCTTCAAACTGTTAATTCAATGGATGCACAGCATGAGCTCTCCCATCCCTCCCCGCTCCACTGCCAGAGGTCTGGCATTAGCTGAGGAGGAACCATGAGACAATAACAGTGACAGGAAATGATAAATGCTTTTTGTCTCCATCCCTGTTTTTGCCTCAAGGGCAAAACTTTTTATTGCAGCCTGGTGGTTTCACCTCTGCTATGTGCTGGCAGCACACTCAGAGCAACTCCACTGGGAGTGCTTCCCTGTGTGTGTGAGTAAGTGTACATAGCATGCACGTGAAAAGCTCTGCAGAAACTGGAGGGAAAAAAGGCTGCTGGCATCAGTATCCATCCACATGTAATAAACTAACAGAAAACTGAAATGATAGAAGTAGGAAAATGAGTATAGGAGTATAAAAGGTTCATGCAAAATTGGCACCTACGAGTCCAGCTTAATTCCCTGGTTAAAAGAAATCTGTTTTGGTTAGCAACAAATAGTAGAGACAGATACAACAGTGTGAATACATTGCCATAATCCCATTTTAGGGATTAAATCTTTGGTTAAATCTTGTTTTCTGACACTGGAAACAGACTGTATTATTTGGCCCTTAGGCTTTTAATGCAAAGTCATGGCACATGTAGGAGACTGAACAGGATTTCCTTGGCATGAACTTCCTCAACTGACAAATTAACCAACCAATTATTTTATCATTAACAAAATCATTTACACAACCCAAATCCAGCCGGGGAGATTTTCTCGGGAAGGGAGCACAGGGTACCTTCCCACAGCATGTCCCAGCTAGTGATGCCTGGTGTGGTGAATGAATACCTGGCCTTGGGGCAGTAAAACTCCCTGTTTTCTGTATGGCCTCTTGGTGTGTCCCACTGCCTTTCCTTTCAGCTTTATTTCTGTCCCCCAAGACCACATCTCTGTTCTCAAAAAGGGCATGGGCTGGCTTAGGGTTTACTAAGGGTCAGACTTGTTCCCCAGTTTTCTTTTTCTGAATAGTCTGTTGATCTGTCCATGGGGTTTTTCAGAGCCATGCTTTTGTATAGCATTTGCTGTGAACACGGACACTCAGAGGGCTGGGCTCACATTTTATTTCCATTGCAAGATCCTTCATTTGTTTCTTCCAGCTGCCAAGAACGTGAACATTACCTGTGGCCTGAAAGTCAGACTGTGTTCTTCTAGGCTATGCATCACTGCAGCAATAAAAACGTAGTTAACTCTGGTGTTAGTGACCTGAGAGCCAGAGTGTGAGCCATCCAGTCCTCCCTTAGCTGTCAGTGCTATGTGTTGCTAATAGGAAGGGGGAAAAAAAGAGTAAAAACTTGTTTCTGTCAGTGAAATAAGCAACTATGACTCAATGCACACCAGGGACTGATCAGTTGAGTAAGAAGGTATCTTTTTCATTCCCTTCTTTTCTCTCCATAACCAGTGACACTTGGCCTCAAAATGAGTATCACATAGAGCCAAAGGCTTATCTTTGATGTTTTTCCCCAAAAACTTTAGAAGTTGGAAAGGAAATAGAAATTTAGACAAAACAGACATTCATTTTATTCTCCTGCTCCATTATTTTACTTACTTTTCTCCTCCTATGCTTCTGAAAGATCTCAGTCTAACTAGAAGGGCTAGAGTCACTCCTCCTTCCAGAGGTGACTGTATCATGTTTTGATAGAGCCCTGCTGCCAAGGGCTGGGATTGATTTATGTTTCAGCTTCAAGGTTCCTGTCAGCTTGGAACACAGAACTTTTCTAGCTGAGGGAATCAGTCAATAGCCCAAACCCCTCTCTGAAGGGACTTCAGTGCAGTACAAACTGGGTGCTTAGGCAGCAGCAAGTAGTCTGTAGCTAACGCCTCTGTAGCAGTCCTCAGTTACATGAACCAATCATTTATCCACCCTTTCAGACTGTAGCTAATCAACAGCAAACCTGGGATGACAACCACCAGCAGCTCTCAAAATCAGATTCTCAAAATCCCCCATTTTTGACATTTGGCACCAAAATCTTTGGAAAAGGTGGAGATGGCAGGTGCATGCTAACTGCTAAAATCAACTTACATGCATCTGACAGACAGCTGTCAAGTGAAGAGCTCTAGAATGCCTGACCTCCAGCTTGCCTAAGCAATTTCATGAAAAAGATCTACTGTCTGAGTTCTAATTTTTGCAACCTTTTAACACACAACAGCTCTCATGTTGTGTTCCTTCCATCATTAGCAGCTCTGCTGAGCTGAATCACACGCAGGACTCATCCCGTGTGTCAGTCATGTGCCTGAGTCACATGGAGGGAGGAGGCTCAAAGCAGTGACCCAGGTCACAGAGATGGCTCACAGCACCAACTCAGGCCATGGCGTGGCCTCTGACCAGGCTGCTGGAGGAGGCAAGCACACAGTGTGGTGCATCCCCAGCAGCACAGCTTCTCTGGGGCTTGTTTTCTGTGCCAGACCCTCTGGCCCACTGTGCAGACAGGCCTCGAGGGATCACAAATCCATCCAAGAAACTCTGCCAGGCATGGGCTCTTCCAAGATATGGCAGAGGCCACCACAGTCCCTGAAATGGAGGTTTGCCTCCAGGAAGGCATGACACACAAGCTCAGGAGACTAGTGAGGGCTAAATTTGGGCATCTCTATGACACTGATGAGATGCTTTTAGGTGCTGTGACCCAGTGGCCTGCATTGTTCCAGTGAGGAGTACTGTGAATCTGAGAAGGATTAGGTCCTAGAGGACCTAATCCTTCTCAGATCCACAGACAGGCATTTGTCAGTTCCACTTCACAGCCTCAGAAGTTGCAAATCGCTTCTGGAGATCTGGCTACCACCATGCATGCTGAGGCTTGGGAAGACTGCCTGAACTTTTGCTGACTTGGACACATGTTAAGCTACCTTCAAATACCTCTATTGTGTAAAGGAGGGGGTGGTACAACCAGGGAATGCCCCAAAGCTCCTTCAGGATGGCAGAAGGATTCCCCGGCTTGCCCACAGCAGGATGTTTCTCTTGCAGCAGAGACCCCAGCATTGTGTCCAGTGGAGACTCACTGTATGCTGACAGGAGTTGTTCCAATGGCAGCATTCCTGCTGCTGAATGACAGAAACGAAGCTGATTATAGTGCTTGTCTGACAGCAGACTTGTGTCCACCCCTGGGCTTTAGCCAGCTCTGTGACCAGCAAGAAGGAGAGGGAATGACACAACCACCCAGTCCTGCAGCTGGGACTGCTGTGCTGGCCCACATGGAACTGTGGGGCAGGCCACTGTGTATTTGGATTTCATGGGTCTGGGTTCTTTATTTACCTTGTGGCACTCATATCATTCTGGGAGCATCATGAGCTTTAAAAGGAGGAGTGACTGTGATTTCTACAACTAATTTAATGCCCTTGTACATGGTCACTGTGGCAGCCTCAGTGAGGATACAGCTGGGCACATTTCTGAGTCATGGCTTTATGTCATGACACAACACGTTTGGATCACCTATGTAAAGTTCTTGGGCTACAGCCACTAAAAAGATGAACAAGAACAAATTCTCATCCTCCTCTCTGGTTATGATAAGGGAAATATGCCTTTTCTTCAGGAGAAAGTGAAATTTCCCACTAGGAGGAAAGGCTTTTTGTGTGTGAGTATTCCACACAGCTTTATTAGCTGTCAACTGTACAAGCTAATCAAACACACTTTCATAACAGAAATTATTTTTTAATTGCATGAAAATTATAAATTTGCATGATGAATGAGGAATCAGATTGCAAAAGAGACAGAACATTCAAAACATCATTTTAGATCTCATCCTGCTCTAGCATATTTTTTCTTGCATCTTCCATGAACCTAAGCTCTTCAATTCCCCCCTAGACACATGGTCACTGGGCTGCAAATGGGACCTGGTGCAGCTCCAGCTGGCTTCCTGCCATCCACATCCATGGGAGCAGAAACAGCCCTGTTTGTGACCGTGTTTGAACATAAGAGATACACTATAGTATAATTAGAAAAGATTAACACATCACTCAATCCTACAGGGTCATATAATTATTTAGGACATGGGAATGGTGTCACTTCCTGATTTAAGAGCCTCAGTTACAGATATGACAAGCTAGCTGTAAAGTAGCAGGAAAAATCCCACAGTGCAATCCATCTTTCTTTCTGAACCAAAGCTCCAGTAGGTACCCAACAAAATGTCCACCAGTACATGTAAAATTCATATCTGCCAGATCACACTCAGGCCCAGTGCTTTGACTGTGCCGTTTCATTTCAGTTCTGTGTAAGAACACAGCCCAAAGCCCACTCCAAGTGCTGCCAGAGCAGCACTAAACTAAAGGCAAAAAAGGATTTTTCCCATATCCTGCAGGTAAGGTAAGGACCCTTTTTTTCCCTCTCCAAAGACAATGTGGTCAGAGGAATTTTTAGTAGAGCTGTACTTTTCTGGCAGACATCCCCTTTCTCCTTCAGATCTCCTAAATCATGTTTTCAGCATAAGATCAGATGCCCAGGAGCCCACAGATTACTTCTGAGGGTCAAAAGGTAACCAAGGAAAACAAGGTTTCTATTTGCTGTAAAGGGTCAGTGGATTTCCTTGAAAAAATGTGGGCTCACCAGCTGGAAGAGGTTGCAGAGCAGTGTGCTGAGCAGCCTGACTATAAAAAGCTATAGAAAGCTATAAGAGAAAAGTAATGGAAAAGAATTTCAGTTTTTAAAATTTTATCCCCCCTGAGCAACATCTGCATCACCAGGCTAAATGTTTGCACATGTATCTCTTCAGGATGTTCTGCTGCCATGAAATAGGGGAACAGAAATTTCTCACATTCCTTACATCCAGCCCATGGAAACTGCTGGTGAATCATAAGCAAAGTGGGTGATTAAGGAAAGAAGAGGAGAGGAGAGGAGAAGAGAAGAGAAGAGAAGAGAAGAGAAGAGAAGAGAAGAGAAGAGAAGATAAGAGAAGAGAAGAGAAGAGAAGAGAAGAGAAGAGAAGAGAAGGAAATGTAACAGTCCACACTGGATCTGTTATCTATGAGTAATAAGGGCAGTTACGGAGAGAAAACTGTTTATCCTTTGCAATTACTAAGTGTACGTTTCATCTTCATCACAAAACTTTGGTAATGAGATTATGCCATTTGGCTGTGAAAAACATAATTTTAGCTCTACAGTATTCTTTCCCTGAGGATTTCTGCACACATTGCCTCAAACACCAAACATGCATATTTTAATGAACTGTATTAGTCTGCGTTCTATTAAACTACAGTTCGAAACACTAATGTTAATGAGTTCTCCTCATTTCTGATAAAATAAAAATAGCTAGGTAAAAGATTACTTTTTGCTGACAGGGGCATTGAAATGAATTGTGTTTAACAAATCAAACAAAACTAGTTTTATTTTTACATTCATTTTTACTGTGTAGCTTGGGGGATGAAACTCAGTGCTGCCAACAGTGCAGCCTTCCTGATTTTTCCCTGTAGGGACTGTCCAGTGTGCCATGCCCTGCTGTGCTGCCTTGTGCATGCAAGTTGAGTTCTGCCCTGTCACAGCAGCCTGCAAAGTGCAAGTGAGAGTGAGTTTCAGCGTGATTACTTTGGATCTGCACCCAGGTATAAGTGGGAGCAACACCCAAGCACTGGAAAGAGCAAGCAGTGGTTTGGGGAATATTTGCTGGCACGTGAAGGCAGGGACACCAGGCAGATCTGTCAGCATCACCTTGTGCCAGGCTTGCTGCATCTGCTGCCAAGGGCAGAGCTGCTCCTCCATCCTTACAAACAGGCTGCCACAAATGCACACAATCATTCCTGCTATCAGCTCTGACTGCTCACAGCAGCTCCCTCCATTCCTTCCATACTAGGATGAAGTCCCACGGGGAAGCTGAGGCATCTCATTTTTGGCAAAGAACTTCATTCCCATGAAAGTAAGCACAGTTTATACACCACCATTTAAAAACATGGCAACAATCTCATGCATTAGACTCATTTTCTTGCTGCCATGACTTGGGAAATACACACTGCTGCAAAGCGAGCTTCCAAAAAATGGAGTGGTTTGTCAAACTTGCCTTCTCCTCTCTGGCAATGATTTAAAAAATACTCAAACATACTTTTGCCTGCACTATTTAGTGCTATTGCAGACTTCGCACCTTTCTTCAATATACACTACACAATGTCAACCAGCTTAGCTAGAGGGGAAAAATTTCTGAGAAGCAGAAGTGTGTGTGTGCAAAGTTTTGTCCTGGCTAAAGCCCACAGCCAAAAGTGGAAAGAACTCACATGGATAAAGACAAACCAAACTCCAGGAGTCCAACTTGGGCTTAAAAGACTGTGCCACTGACTGACCCTGGGTTTGAAAGCAGTTTGAAAAGCAGCTTGTGAAATACCAAGCACATGTGGTTGCATAGCCTATGCTGGCTGCCTAGGTCTAAATTTCTTCTCCACCTTAGCCAGGTACCAAACTCTCCGTGCTCCTTTCTGGTTGCTCAGAGGCCAGGACTGTGCTCACAGGCTGGCCCCACGGCTGAGCTCATGCCCCTCTGTTCACCTCCCTGATGGGCCATCCACCTCACCTGCCTCAGCTGTCCAGAGCAGGGTAAGCCTCTTGGCACCTCCTGGGGGACAAAGTCACTCATTCCCTGGAGGTCCCTATCTCTCCTATGATTGCTGAGGCAATGGGGTTTTAAGTGTAAGTGAGAAGCATCATATTTAGGTAAGTATAGTTCAGTGAGGCAGCTGGGAACCTGAGTGATTAGCAGGTGAAATTCTTCCTCCAGGACTTTTATATCATATTCCCTGAAATGCAGGAAATACCAGAGACCTTCATTTGTGGAGATGAAAAAGCACTGTGTAAAGGTTCTACAGCACCAAACCTTTCAGTCACCATCACAGTGTAGTGACAATTTTTAGTGATTTTATATGTATGGCATATAAAATTAACAAACATAATTTATTGCCCTCTCACACTGAAGCTGAATGTTTTACACAGAGGACCTATTCATCACTTTCTAACTAGTGCAAACAAACAGGCTTCCACAGTGTTGATTGATGGATATATTGGGTTTCTTTACTGCTGCTGCTGCTCATACTACTCTCGAATTAATAACTTGGAGTTTACTTTGCACATTGTTGTGTTATTTTTAAAAAGCATTTGGAACACCTAAAGCCTGATTCTTATTAACACTAAGTCCTTGTTACACCAAAGTGGTCTGAAGATGTAATTAAAGTTTTCTTCTATTAAAAATTCTTTCCTATGGTCATAATGATATAAAGGAGATCTCCACCTGAATCAGAGACAAAATTTTTGCTTAAAAACTTGCGATGGCAGGGAGGAGTAAATGGTTTTGTTGTCACTATTTCCCCAGATTACCCTAGTGATCAACAGAAATCTTATGAACATAATGTAAAAAGCAGACTTTAGTATTACGGTGGCTTTACAAACTCTTCTTGAAGAGGATCCTGCCATAATTCATTTATAAATCTAATTTCCTTCATTTCTTGCAAGAAATATTTGAAAGCGAGCGAGGCCTTGACACTATTGCTTTTGGCTTCTCCATGAAATGCCATTCCAGTTTGGATAAGGTATAAATGGCTGAAAATCACCATTTCCCCTCTGTTGCTTGTGCTCCTTAGGATATTTGTGTCACCCTGTGAAAGCAGTCATTAAGCTTGCCCTGAAGACAGCAGCAGAAAGAGCACATACAGCAGTGTGCACATACTTCTGGGCTGCTGAGCTCTCCTAGAGCTGCCGTCTTTGAAAAAACTTTCCAAGAGGTGCAGCTCCCGATCACATCACTGTGCCTGCTGCAGAGCTGAAAAGCCAACAGTACATCCGCTTTCACAAGGTCTGGGGCTGCTGGGCCAAAATGGGCCAGGTCAACTTGAGACCAATCAAGTGAAAAAAAAATACTGCCACAGTGAGGGTCTGTAGGTCAGGTAATTGTAAACTTTGGGGGAGACATGGCTAAGAGGGATTTCCCCCAACCAGGCACCATTTCTGGCACACTTTGTATCAGTAATATTTTCTGCTGTGATCAAGCAGCAAAGATTCCTACAGGAAGTGCTCTCTGATATTAGGGATAAGATGCCTTCCTCCAGCTTGTTTTGCTGCCTGATGATATCAATAGGTGCCTACAACTTTCCTGCTGGGAGACAGTGATTATTTCTTCCCAGTTTGTCTTCCCCAGGTCATTCATGATCTTTGTCCACATGTCCTCTCTCACACTCATTGTCTGAAAAGTCTCAGATTAATTGCAAGATGTTTCTTCCCTGCCAGTGTTGCCTGAGATGGACCCACAGGTTGTTTGGGACGTGAACACCTAGAGGTGCAGGATGTCTGTGTATGTACATGTATGTTTGTGTGCACACTTCCTGCTTCTACCACACTGACTCCAGCCCTTTACATCACTGTTTTGAACAAAACTGAGGAGGGAATTTGAGGTGAGTACAGGCTTTGTTTCCTTCTCATTCACTAGAGGACATTTCTCACAGGAACTCAGTAACACCCTGAACCGATGGCAAAAAAAAAGGCAGACCTTTTTTCGCCTGAAGAGTCTGAACAAGGAACAAAAACCTGATTTCCTCCCAATATTTGACTACGTTGTCTAGGAAATTAAAATATTTAAATGTACCTTTTGTTTTAAACTGTTGCTTATGGAATATAGCAATTAAGAACAATATTTTGATTAACATTTCAATAAACACAGTTGCCCTCTTCATCATCACACATGAAAATATATTCACTTTTGTGTAAATAGACATATATGAAGTAGCTGAGATGCAAATTCAGAAGTCTTGGTGTGAAATCAGTTTCTGCTGTGCTCTACATTTGAAGTGTAGCTCTTACCTTGCATCTATTTGTCATTTGTGAAGCGCTAAGGTTCTCCTGTAGTGTGCATGAGCTCATTTCCATCATGGACGAATATCAACAGATACAGTCTTCCTCAGCACAGAATGTAAACTGATGAATTTTTTAAATGGTTTAAGCCATTCATATTTAAATATTAATGAAATTAAATTCTGACCACTTTGGCTGCTGAAACTTCTAAGTCTTTAAAAGTTTCCTCAAAATACTTTGAGATTTGTAGAAATCCTTGTCTATCCAAAGTTTTAACAGGGGAGCACTTGGTCAAAACATTTTAATCTAAAAAATTTTTATAAAACCTGCAAAGTTTATGCTAATTTTGAATCCAATCCTGTTTTGAAGACTAAAATTAAAGTCATATTTATGAATTTAAATTGATGGCCTGTTTTCACAAATACTGATCTACTTCATCTCTCCTCAATTCAGGCACCTTGTATGAAGACACCTTTTTAGAAGCACCACATATCTAGTGCTTTCACTTCACCAGCTGTGTTAGAAAAAAGTGTTGATCTCACCATCTCAATTTTTTACCTTTAAAGAACAGTTAATAGTTATTCACTTCACAGAAGCTTTATGGATGAATTAGTGTGTAGAAAACAATTAGCATATATTACATAATTTCATTACTTCTGCTATCACTACTATCTCTGTTCCTACTGATATTTGTGCATGAACTGAATTTGGTTTAGTTTTTGCTTGTAGCATTTGCATGGCTAAAATAACACAAAATCTGGGCATTATGTCCTTTTGTTGTTGTTGTTGTTGTTAAGTAATTTATAGCATAATTCCAGCTTCTGCATTGTTTTGTTGCCACAAAAAGACAAGAGATGTAAGAAAAATTTGGGAAAAGCACAATAATGACTATTCCAGATATTTACCCTGGGGGACAGAGAGAGCAAAAGGCACCTTGGAGATGTCATTCGAGAGGACATAGGGCAGCAGCCCTTTGTTTGCTTCTTGCCCTGAGAGTAATACACTATGTTGTCCAGATCCATAGGCTCAAATGCAAATATCAAGACAAAGTTATCTAATTAGCAGCCTCACAACTGCCTCTGGGCTTTATATGTTGCTTTTGTCAGGATTGGTTTTGTATAGTAGTCTCCTCTGTTTGAAAGAACATAATGAAGGTGATTAAATGATTCATTAACATTGTGCCCATTTGAGCAAACAGTCCAAACATTTCTATATTCCCTGGTATCAAGCACAGTGATCTTCACACAACTGTCCAAAGTTCTTTTAGCTTTTTTAATTTTTCCACAGCTTGACTTTAATTAATGTTTCATGTGCAGATTTATATACAATTACTGTACCAACTGACTAGCTTTTGATTTTTTTTGGATTCTTTTGGAGGAGGAGAGGGAAGATATTCTCACAAAAGACTGTATATTTAAATGAATAATACAAATAAATGCCTGTATATCTATCTGGTGTCCCTAGCCATGGGAAATCTACTCCACTTAGAGGTGGTCTCCACAGATCCCCACTTGGTTCCAACAAAGAAAGGGACAATATGAGGTGCCAGTCAGAGGACTAGTTTGTATTTTGCTGTGAAAGCAGAGGAGAAGAAAAGAATCCCATTTTTAAAGTGAGTGCCCAGCTCTGACATATCTAACATTTATTCTAAATTTTATCTTAAAAGCAGTAAGATTTTTGGCCATCAGCACTCTCCTCAGGAAAGCCAAACAATTGGGAATGTGCTGTTAATTTCCAGCCTAAATTTACTTATGGCCAATATCAAAAGTGGTTACTAGGTGCACTGGTTGGAAAACTTGTCAGAAGAAAAACAGAGGTGGATATGTTAAAGCTATATGTTTTTTGGATGAACATTCTCTATATCTGCATAAATAATTTGGCTATGGGCACGTAAGTCCTACTTTGCAGCTTTAAAAATATCAGGCTTTAATAGAGAGATGAATGTTTGTACCTCCAAAAACCCAATTTCCTTAGTATTTTCAGATGGTGAGTCCAACACTCCAGGAAGCATTTCTGGAGGATTAAAAGCCTGGGGCCCTGGAGTTTGGCCCACCAAGAAGTGCTTCTGAAAAGGATGGGTGGCCTTGATAGCACTTCAAATACGAAACAAGATTTTGACAACAGCTGTACTTAGCCCATGAACTGGCTTTCATGTTTACCAAGGAAGCCTGTAATTTGTGAACCAAGAGTTATTTATTTCTCTTAAAAATAAACTCAGCAGTGAAAGCCCTACATGAAGAAGATGCCAAAATCAAGGACTGTGGCACACTTGGGTCTCCTGCATAGACCTGCAGGATAGTGCTGCTGCTTTCTCACTGTGTTCAGCAGCCCACATGGCTGTGAGATATTTCTCGATGCTGTTTAAGCTCTTCAGCTGGGTGCTGAAGAGGAAGAAGGGCTGAAAATGGAGAGTTAGTGGGCTGGAAACACAGTATGAGAGCTGCAGGATTCACAGTAATGATAGGGTTGAGAGGAAGACAGCAAAAGAAGACTGCATGCTCCTTGTGCCATGAGGCTGGCATGGCACAACAGGCCAAAATGGAAGAGTACCTTTCGCTTTTTTTTTAGGAAGCCTTTGCCAAGATAAAAAAAGCTAGTTTGTATGCCTTTGCTAGGAATATGTTAGTGAAACAAGTGAGCTGGTCATGCAAACAATTTGTTTGACAGAAAGCAAACCAAGTGGCAAAAGCCAGGCAGAGTTCAACAGCTAAGCTTGGAAATGAGACACCCAGATTGTTCTGGATTTGCTTTGGTTCAGTTGATGCAGGAGATAAACAGTTAATGCCATTAGTGAACAAATGGCAGCGATCAAAAATCAACAGGAAAAGGCCACCACTTGCCATAATGTGAGCGAAACTATTGCACTGAACGCCCTCCCTGCTGGGAGGTGGCAACACTAGATAAAAGCAAACGGAAAAAAGAAGGATTTTGGAAAAAAGAAGTATTTTGGAAAAAACCTCTCCCTGCCCCAAATACATTTCTTCCTGCTGGAAATTTTTGAAGTCTAGTTATTACTGTTAAGCTAGGTTTGTTCATGTTCACGGGAAAAACAGAGAATGATGGAGCTGAAGAAAATCTCAATTCTCAGCCTGTGAAATACTCGTAAGACCCACTTTAGTGTGCATGGATCCCATGCATAATCAGGCCAATGGAGTTTGTGGTAGGGAGAAAGGAGTGAAGAGAGAGAGGTAGCATGCTTACTATGCTGCAGAAAGGGTTAAAAGTGGTCAGTTCATCATTCTCCTGTGTGGTGCCTTGGAAGTTTTCACAACACCAGATGTGTGGAAAAAAAAAAAAGAAGAAAGCAAGCCCAGTGAGCACCAGTAGACATCCTGGTGCCCTGGAAGCAGTTAAATTAACACCCAGCAGGGACAAATTTGCAGCTTTGGGAACAAGCTTAAAGTTAGTCTGTTTTCATTCCTGGAGTGAATTTGCAAGTGTATGACAGTGAAGTACAGCCTGGGAAGGAGCAGGCGGCTTTGGATTAAGGATGGATAGCCAGAATTTGCTCCCACCCTCCCTCCTCCCACTCTGTTTTGCACTTAGGCTGTGAAGATCCCAATACTTCTGCTAATCCCTCTGTCTTTCCATGTCTTTTACTAGTTCCAGTAGGAAAGAAAAAAGTAATTATTTTTTTTTCCCCATTCTAGTTGAAACCAGACAAGACTGGAGTCACCCCAGCAAAACCTGCTTTAGCTGGGATTGCAGTTAACAGTCCTTCGGAGAAATCTAGTTCTGCAATGGATAAAGTTGGATGCTTTTCTAACTAGAACCAAAGCACTAAATCCTTTAGTAATTCATCACTCAGTTGGAGCCAGGCTGTGGCCCGGCTTGTAACCACTGCAAATTATAGAAAAGACTGGAAAAAGAAAAGTCTGTGAGAGTACATCTGAACTATCTTCACAGAATTACAGAAAGCCCTCACAGTCCCTCTCCCTCATACAAGTTACATAACAAATTGGATCCACAAAAATACCATCTTTCCTCATTTTCACACCTTGGTTATTGCAAATATTTTGGCATCAGTCAATCACAGGGAGCTTTTCAACCAAGGTGGATTACACAGCTTCTTATGAAGGCCTGAGAAGGCCAATCTCTATCATTCTTCCCCGTGTATATCTTTGGCAAGATAGAAGGAACTTCAAACCCTGAAACAGCCTTCTCAGAGAGGTGATTGATGGCCCAAGCCTGTCAGTGTTTAAGAGGTATTTAAACCTTATAAAAATGTTGGTCAGCCCTGATTTGGTGAGGCAATTAAACTACATGATCATTGCAGTTCCCTTCCAACTGAACTGTTCTATATATTCTGTTCTGTTCTATAAATTGGTTATGCAATGGCTACACTTGCAGCTGTAGATGATGGAGGAGCTGTAGGGTCCCCTGAAGGAAGAAAAAGGGAAAGGGTTATATTAGTTGTTTCCCAGTGGGGCAAATACAGTGCTTATTCTGTCTCCCTGACTGACAGGATGAACAGCGTGGCCTGAAATGTGTAGTGTTTCGTTTCAGCTGGCAATTTGAAAGGCTCAGGGCTGCATTTCCTGCCCTGTTCTGAAGACTTCCTGCAGACACTTTGGGAGCTACTGGACACAAAGCCCTTATGCTCCTTCACTTACTCCTGGCATAGGATACAGAAATGGTTCTTAAGCGTTAACAATCTTCCACTTCCCTATTGCAAAGGCTGTAGGTTCTTGTCCCCTGTGTATCAGTAGCTCCTATTCTGCTCCTTTTTCTCCCACACTATTTCCCTTGGATGTCCTGTCTTCCTCCACCTGCACCCAGGCTCACTGTCATCTTTCTCCTCCCGAGCTCCCAATCCTTCTCACTCATTTCCTCTCACCCAAGCCCAATTTGCACTCTGTATTACCACCTTCCAGGCCTCTTCCTACCCTCAGACCCTCACTCTTTCTGTGCTTCACTCCTTTACCACCCTCTCTTACAGCTGTGTCCATCCCATCCAATTGCCCTACTCTGGATCCAGCGCCATCTGGCTGTTTCTTTCCCTTGCACTAAACTTTCTGCTCCCTGACTCTCCCCGTCCTGTCCTTGCACACCCAGTCTCCCTCTTGCAGCTGTTCACCTTCCACTCCTTCTCCAGACTCCCCCTTAGGTGAGGTTCCCCACCACCAGCCACCTGAGGTGAGTTTAGCAGCTCACTGTTGCTGGCAGAAGCAATCCCATCTCTGCTTCTAGCCTCCACGTGGGTGCTCCTGCCTCTTCCCTTGTGCTGGTGTTGGCTTTGTCTGACCCCACAAGCTGAAGAAAACCTATATGAGAGAAAAAGGATAGTTCTCTGCTGGCCTTGTGAGAGCTCGGACAAGTGCCAGAGCTGGTGCCAGAGGATGAAGTAGATATAAGGCTAGTGTGGGGAAGGACTTCTTGCCCCTTTCTGAAGCTTCTAGTATTTAGACCAGCTCTTCCATAATGTGAAACCTCACATAAGAGAGTCCAAAGCCTCTGTCCTCCCTTTCTATTGACATATTGCCACATAACTCAATGTGAGAAAGCAAGTTTCAGTCTGCACACATCTTTCAGGCAGAGCAGCAGAGCTGGGCTCATGGGTGCTCAGACTCTTCTCCAGCGAGCTTATTCCCCACCATGCACCTCGCTCGGGTACTCTGAGAGTGCCTTCCTCACTGGTCACACAGGAGGCTTAGGGGGTTCACATGAAATACAGATATCTGGTATGAAAGAGAGGGATAAATATCCCTCCTTTTACTCAGTTCCAGTGCTTTCTACTGATTCACTGGGTCTGGTTCAACTCCAGACTCTGTCAGAGGATCTTTCTGCAATGGTAAGAATATCCAACAACTCCTGTGGATTGATTGTAACAGCTTTGAATGATATCTTCCTTCTTTATTTATTTCCCCAAATACACAAGAATATATAAAATATACAGTAAGATTTCCTTCATCTCAACATTTGGCTAGCTTGCTTATTTAGATTATAAATTCTTCAGGGCAAAACCTGTCTCTTACACTGTGTGTGTACATTACCAGAAACAGGCATGCAGCAAATGAAGCAGGCAGATGGTTCTGGAATAGTTCTGTTGGAGCATCTGGCTGATTTTCTGGAACAGCATCACATTCAAATGGTAAACTCACCCGTGAAAACTCACATTAAAAGAACATTACTAGGTCTGTTGCTGTCTTAACAATAGTCATCTGTGGCCTGGGGCAGGTCTCCACCATAAAAACACCAGCAGTAAAAGTGGCTGAGTGGAGGAATAAATTTTTGCCATTAAAATATTCCTTCATTTTGAACCCCTAGAGAGACAAATTACTGGGACTAAGCACTTTTGAGCACTTCGGGGAATTAAAAGAATAGGAAGACTCTAGGGAGAACTGGGGGCTTGTAAATTTTTTTTTTTGTTCCTTGACTTCTTGAGGTACTCATAAATTGCCTGCAAACAAGAAAAAACTTACAGGAAAGGGTTTTTCACCATGCCAGCTCCAAATGGTTGTGGAATTATATTGTTTTTCCAGGCTGCCTTTCCAATATCCCTGCAGGAAGTTGACTCAGGGCTTGACTCTGGCCTCAGATGCACGCACAGCAATAGCAGGAATCCTCACTTCAACCAGGTAAGAAGCCTTGGTGGACACCATAACTTTACGGACAAGTCCACAGATCAAGATAAACTAACTAGCTCCTTAGCAGAGAACCAGACCTGAAGCATCCTTGACCCCTTTTCTTCTGGTCAGCATGCCATCTTCACAGTTCCTTATCTCAGACTTGTCCTGTTACACTTCTTTTCCAGTTAATCTAATAAGCACAAACTCATGTCCTGTTTTTGATGATGATTCCTCACTTTATGCTACCACCCTGGGCCTGTAAACTGTAATCTCACCCACCAGCACTGAGGATCTTCTTAGTTGCCATTTATTCCTTGCAGCCATCCTCATCTTCTATGTACACACTCAGTACCTTGGCTGTCCCTCTGTTTTCCTTCCCTAGCCCATGCCTTCCAGGTGGTGGTGGAGTATAATCAGAGGGCTGAAGCAGCTAACAACCTTACTGTACCCTCTGTCTCCAACAGCAGGTTTTTTCCCCCCACATCCAAGACAAGTGACTGAGTTATGAAGGGTCTCTTGGATCACTGCAGTTCTCAAATCAACATATTGAGATCTGCAGTTAGGGAGAAGTTCATATCTATCAAATTCTTTCCATAATACCCATCTTATCTTTGAGCTTACAGAAGTCAGATCAACGCTATCCCTTTGAAACAGGTGCCATTTTTAATCCGAGTTGATACAGTTCTTCACGGAATTTTGCCCTCTCAGTGGAGCTCCCAGGCACTTTCACAATGTTAACAGGTAATGAATGAGACTTCAAGTGTGCTGACATTAGTGAAGAACTCATCCAGGGAAGCTCAGTGATGTTTTTCATTGGTACTTTCATGGAAGTAGCTTCAAAAAGCCATTCAAAAGAGACATCAGAAACTGTCTCATCTACCTCTCAAACACCCCAATCAAGAAGCCTTTGACCATGGATGATAACCCACTATTCTTCCAGTGTAAATGCTTCATGGAACCTCATGGAACGTGGAGTGTCTCTGCAACTTTGAATTACAATATCCTCAGGGACTGACTGTCCATAGTGGGACTGTGTATGTATTTTGTTCAGCAAACCGAGCATGAATGATATAAAGCACCACCAAGAAAACTGTCCATAATGACAATACAGGAACTTACGACATTTTCTCTCTGGTTTCATGCTCATAAATCTGCTATGACCCTGCAATTGATGGTGGTTACTGGGACATACTTAAGTTTTTATCCAGAATATTTAATTCAGAAGTCCTTGTATGAGGGAATGTGATCAAAATGGAGCTATCAAGAAAAGCTGTCATCCAAATATTATTTTTATAGAGAGCTTTGAGAGAAAGGTCACATTGTTATTTTCTTACACTATGGAACAGTTTCTATTATTACAGATTCCAAACGCCTGGAATCGTAGTCATTTATGATCTAAGTCAAATTCAAGTCCTGGTTTGTACCCACTACCAAAAGCTACTCTAGGTTTTCTCTCTTCATTTCACAAACATTTGTAAAATACTTCCTTCACACTTGAAAAGAGAGAGGTTGCCTTACCAAAATGTGTTCTTCTTTTCTTCCATAGTGGTAAACACAGAGGTTTAGGAAAATACTATTTTAATAAAGAAGACACATTTTCTTTGAGAAATTTCAGGGGCTAACTTAGAAATGTAAGTTACTACTCAGCAGTGAATGGTAATAAGAGTTTTTTATATCTGCACTTTGAAAAAAGACATTAGTTCTTTTGGTCCTGGAGCTTCTTCCTCACATAGCACCCTAACTATCTGAAAGTTTAACATATACTTTTTATTGAATCCCCATGCTTTCAAAAAAAAAAAAAAAAAAAAAGGTCATATCCTACTTCTAACTATGCTGCTGTGAATTCAGTTACACACTCCTGAAAAGAAATGAAATTTTCCTGGGTTTACACTGGAGAAAATGAGAGGAGAATCTGTTTCAGGATCTCTGCAGAGGTGCCAGGTTAGCTGAAATACCACCTCTGTCCCTTGGAGATATTGCAAATGATGAATGCATATTAAGCTGTGGGCATTGGACGGGCTGGTGTAATGGAATGGTTTGCAAGGGGTGGGGGGTCACATCAGCACCTGGAGCTCCCCTGTGGTGGCACATCCCTTGGTGCAGTGCTGATCAGTAATCCTACAGGGAAAACATGCTAGGAGCTGGTACTGGAGAAGGGACTGCTCAGTGTTCAGTGGGAAGGAAGACTGGTTGTACATAAAAGGAGCCTGTTAAGATGTGGTAAAGATGTTAAGATCTGGTAAAGAAAATTATCTAAGGTGTGCTCCAATTAGAACAAGTAAGGGCAAATACCACCACCACCCCTTAAACTGTGACTAATGATGATTCTTGGGCTATTGAAAAAGAGTGTAGAGACATGAAAAAGGAGAAGGTGATCCCATCCTCAAAGCAATTCTTAAAGAACAAGGAGTAACAAGGCCCTGAGTTTTCCACAAGCAAACACTGTTGTGGGTTGTATCTACACTGATGTATCCAGAGCCTTAAAAATACGGACCACTGGTTGTTCATGTAAAGTGGGGGGTGAAGCTCTCACGATCCCTTGTGTTATCCTTGCCTCCAAAGCCAAGACTAAATAGGACACATGCCCACATGTAGCAGATGGAGTGGCCTTGCTCTCTTAGTGTTCCTGTTCTCATGAGCTCAGCCTTCTATTCTCCTTTCCCTTGAGCAAATGAAGTTGAATAAAAACAATTGGAGAAAAATTCAACTTGAAATCCTTGAGTTTAATTTGGCTTTAGTTCAAAACCAGAAGGGGATGAATAATATTTTATTTAGTAGATACAAGCTTTTTTTGTTGTTGTTGTGGGTTTGTTTTTTTCTTGGGTCTTTTTGTTTTGTTTTTATTTTTTTACTTCTTCACAGAAAAGTAATAGATCTTATTCGACAAATATAATGGCTGATCAAAAACGTTGAAAATGTGTGAGGAATTTCTTGGACTAGTTAAAAACATCAAGTCTTCAGTTCAAAAATCTTAAGTCTTACTTCAGAAGCATCTCTCACTGACTGGACTGCATTGCTTCAAAAGGGTAAAGTTAGACTTTTACCCAGGCCCAGTTACAGATTTTCAGCTGAGGCTCCATAGAAGTATCACAGACCTGATTAAAGCTGTATAGAATTTGGAGCTTCTAAGTGTTTTCTGAACAAAGAGAGTGTTGAATTTCTATGAGTTTTTTCATTACTATGTGTATGTTGCATTCAGATAGACAACAGAAAGGAATCTTTCCCAGAACAATGGAGAATAAATGAGAGAGGCAAACAAACCCTTCATTCAGATCAACCTTCCAGGAAACCAAGACGATTTCCATCATTTTTATGACTTTTCCCTAGGGGCAAAAGACATCTAATTAGCAAATCCCTCTGTAAGTTTGTTTCAATTGACACAAAGGGAATGTGACAAGCAGAGAAATAGTAAGCCTTACATTTCCAGTTAACCAGTTTGGACTGATAAAACCAAGCTCATATGGATTTTGGGGATCTGAAAGCTTGGGGAGCAAAAAATCCAGAGGGAGAGCTAGTTCTGCTAAAAAGGTGAACTTAGAGTGTTCCAGTCAGTGATTTCTGATGGCAGTGTCACAGCAGTCCTTTGTGAATGTGCCCTCACAGTACCAGCTACAAAGCATTGCAGTGAGTTGTGACATGGTCCTATAATGATCTGAGGAGGAGCTGAATGATACCAAGCAAAATCAAATCTTGATTCCTCAAGCAGAAATAGAGCATGAGTAAAATAAATATTAATAATGAAGTTAATTAGTAAATGCTGGTAATTAATCATGCATTACTTTTAATGATGTGTAGAAATACTCAGAGGTGGGAGATGATCCTTCAGAAAAGCAGGCTGTGCAGCCTAAATGAGGTAATGTCCCCATTGCTAAAATCAGCAGCAGTTGACCCACAAGGTCACTTTGACCTTTGTTGTCTTTACTGGAAGATAATACTAGCAGTGTCTCCTCCCCCTCCAATTTAATATCTAGATTTATGTGGCAAGCAGGCCCTGTCCAAGGGGTTGGTGTGTTCTTGCAGCAGTACAGGCAGGTGCTAAAGGGTGCACAGGACTCATAAATACTGCCAGGTAAACAGTTACATTCAAACCTTTTAAAAACCCTGTAATTCATGGACCAATTATATTTCTAAATATTGTTCCAGCAACTACAAAATACTCTAATTGAGAGAGACATAAATGATGTTCTGAACTTCATCACCACTTTGGAACAACTGGTAGGGATCTCTAAAAAAAAAGCAGTTATCTCTCTAGAGCATAGAAAAAACAGCATCCTTACTGCGAAAGCCCTGTAATCTGTGTCTAAAAAGCTTCCAAGCTTCTCAACTGTGCTGTGGGTCAGGTAGCCACATGTTGCAGAAACAGCTGTGGGAGGTGGTCAGACGACAAGAAACACTGGAAAATTAGTTGGCAAAAAGAAATCTGTGATGATAGGCAAAACCCCTTCCTTGGTGTAATATCTAAAGTTAGGCACTCAGCAAAGTTCACTTAGGAGAAGCTTCCTAAACTAAAGGTCTTGTGGCCATACAGGTGAGAAATCGTGCTACACTCATGGTAAATCTTCAAGTACTGCTAGGGCCGAGGTGCCAAGTCCCATCTGGTTGGCTGGCCTCCCTGAGCAGCAGCCCAAGAGCAAGTAGGTAACATTAGCTCAAGCAGAGTTTCTCTCATGTTTTTATGCCTCTCCAGACAGTGACCCTGCAATTTTTTTCAGAAAAACAGTAGTGTTTGCAGAAGTCTTGCCTGTCTCCCCTGTGATGACAGATTGCTGGAAGGCTCACGATGGCTGAATGAAGGAACTGTTAAAATTCATCTGTCTGCCAGTCTATTAAGAGAATGGGGAAATGCACCTAAGAAGAGAGCACACAGTGGCTCAAGAAGAGCAGCTTGCAGACACCTCCCATAAAACAGCAAAACTGTGTTTGCATCCTGCATCAACAAAGCAATTTCTCACACCTGCCCATAGGTTTCACCTGGTACCTCTTGCTAAAGGTTGGAGTAAGTCATGGTTAGTTGCTGGGGGCATTTAAAAGAGTTAAAAGGAGAAAGGTGTGCAGGCATACAACTGTATTTACTCTTTTTAAAGCATCAGCCTGTTCATCCAGTTTGGTGAAGAAACTCCTGCTTGGAAGGATTCGTTCACAGTGCTACTTTCTGGGAGCCCATGGAAAACGTAGGCTTTCATTTTTAAGTAGCTTCTTATAGCTTTTTTCACATCTACAAATTATCTCCAGACCTATACTGCAAAAACATATCTTCAAATATGCTGAGATGAAATCCCACCTAAACTACTCAGAGTTGCCTAAACATTCCAAGGTCAAACATGTTTTACTTGTTTTGCACCTAGTTTCCAGACTCTGGAGTACAGCAAGTTTGCACATTCTCACTTTGATTGGCAGGTCTGAAACTTGGGATCTGAGACCTGGGTGCACAGGGACTTGGCATAGCACAACTAAGCTAAAACAGCAGATCTTGTCAGGGTACTGTCTCATGATAACACAGTGGGAGCTGGCTACATGGAATATAATTGCAGACATATCTGTGGCAACCTTCTCCTTCATCTCTCAGCATGTATTTTACCCACAGAATATTCCCAGAAGTGTGATGGGTGTTTAGAAAGCTCACAGATAAATCTTAGTTTTTCTTTGCCAAAGCAATAGCAAATGTGCAAACAGTATTTTTTGTCATATCAGTCAAAAGATATCTAAAACCAGAATTTCCTAACCCTGCCTCCCTGAGAAAAATGATGGCATAAAAATTAACATTGTAAAGCACGTTATCTAAGATAACATAAGAATTCATTAAAATTTTGACTTTTAATACAGCCTAAATTTTTGTAAGTGAGAAAAGCTTAGATAGGACTCCAAAATACACTTGCATCTATCCTATTATCTCACCTTTCTGACAAGTATCCACATAATATATAGCAGTGACATATTCATTCCATTGCATGAAGAGAAAAGTGTTATGAGCATGTGCTTCTTGAAATTCTTCTAAATGTGCATCCATGATACACCTGAATAGGTGCTAAACATGCCATCACCAGCTCTGCAGAAGTGCATGCTGAGGGGGTCATTGAGTGCCACTAGGACACATCTCCTGCAGGAATGAGGCCAGGCTGGAAAAGCCTTTTTATTACTTGGACCAGAATGATTCTGTAACAAAGAAGGAGGAATTTGTCTTACCTGTCTGTGCTGCTGAGAGACTGGATACTGCAAACCTGAGATTTGCTGGCTTTGCTGCATTTTCTGAAGCATCATTTTTTGCTGCATTGCTAGGGTTACATTAGGCGGCCTCTGGAGAGACTGGTTTGGGAGAGGCTGAGCAGTTTGTGGCTGCGGCTGTTGTTGCTGCTGTTGCTGTGGCTGCTGCACGGGAGCTGAACCCTGTGCCTGCTGGGTGTAGTGCAGAAGGGCAGGCTTGTTTTGGGAACCCAAAACCGAAGGCATCTGCTGGTTTGTTTGCTCTGAGTTAAAGTGAAACAAAGGCTTTGTGTTGCCATGATGCTGCTCTAGAGGTGGCTGAGCACTGCTGATAAAGTTTCTGTTGAGGTCCTGAGGCTTCTGTTGCATGATTATGTCCATGGGATTGCTCTGGGGAGTGGTTGGTTTATAAACATAGTTGTTCATCCCTTTTGTCTGGTTTCCATTCACTGGCACCCCAAGCATTGCTGAGCTCTGTGGGCTGAACTGCTGCTGGCGAAAAGAGGGACTGGGGATTTTCTCTTGCACAAAGGGTCCAGGGGAAGGTCCTGATGGAGACAGAGTGGACCAGTTGGCTGTCTGGTTCTGCTGCTGCTGTTGCTGCTGAATCAAGGCATGCTGCTGCCGATTGGCTGCGATCTGTTTGAGCTGCTGTGCATGAGACACATCCGGCCAGTTAGGCAATGGCCGACTGGACGCAGAAGAAACCTGCGACACCTGTGTTTGAGGTACCGAGGGGATGGGTGAAGAGGCAGACATGGCAGTGGAAGCCATGGTGAAGGCTGGACCTGTAGAAGAAGGCCTCATCTGTGGGGAGCCCACAGGAGCCTGATTCATGCCAGCTGCATACTCACTTTTTATCACCATCTTATCCATCTGCAGAGATCTTACAGGGCCCCTCTGGCTCTGCTGCCCAAGGTCAATGTTGAATGGCTCATCTTGTTTTATCGTGGCATTTATCATATTCTCTAGCTCAACATCACTCATTGGTGGCACCGATATGTTAGTCAGTTCATTAAACAGTTCCTGAAGCTCAAGATCCATCATTTGGTCCCATGAGTCTTCCCCATATCTGTTAGGGAACATGTTCTCATGGGATGTCTGGCCATCTAAGTGTTTGCTGCAGGACATTGTTTCTCCTGGTTCTTTCTTTACCTCTTTCAAAGTCATATTGAACATGTCATTCCCACTAGCATGGGTATTGTTGGCTAGGCTACTGGCCTTTCTTTGTGTTCCTTGCCCCACAGTCATAGTTCCTGACATTGACTGGCTTTGGCAATTGTTAACATGTTGTCCACCTTGTCCCACTGGGATATTGTCACCCACTCTTATCCTCTTAATGTCAAGGAAAGAGCTCTCTGAAACACCATTGGGCCTTTTGTTGGCAGGTGACAGATTTACCACCAACTTTCTCTTCAAGGAGCCTTGAAGCTGAAAGAAGCAGAGACAAAAAAAAAATCATTAGATAAATATCAAAGAAATAATTTAATTGTTTGAAAGGCAACAGGCAGGTCAGCACTGCTTAGTTCAGAAAGCTCCTCTGGGTTTTTTTTTGAAGCTGTGCAGAACTGTAGGCAAATAGGCTTAAGTGGTGAATCTCCCTGCCATCTCCACCCTTGCCATCAGCACTTTTTGAGCACTGTTGCCTCCTGTTCATCACAGACTCCCCTTCCCCTCACAGGTGTGATGAGGGAGGGAGGTAGTCAGAGCTGTAGTTGGTAAAGCCCCTTTGCTCCAGATCTACTCCAATCTAGCTGTGCCAGACAGATCTAAAGTATTTTAGACAACAGAGACAAATGCAGTCATGAAATCTGCCCTTGTGCCTATCCAGTGGTGCAGGTTTTCATTCTCCCAATTTTGGTATATGATCAAAAAAACCATTTTTAACACCTGTAGAGTCCAGAAGTCCTTGAACATATTATAATGACACACACAAGATCAAGGCATCCTTAGCTCATATAGGTTTACACTGGCCAGAGATGTGTATAATTAAAAATTACAGATGTTAACTTGTTGAAAACTGAGCATGAGTTCACTAGAGCCATGTCAGGTTATATCAGCCAAGGGTCTGGCCCCTGATGTTCTTACTGCCAGATTATTTCCCAAAGATGTATGTTAGTACATTAAGCCCTTATTGTTTATGTCCTGAAACATCTCTTATAAAACATACAGTCCACTCAACACTGCTCTGAGAGTTGTAACTGTTTTCTTTTCCTTGAATATTTACAGTGATACTTCCTTTTGCTCGCCAGCCCTGTGGGCCTACTGAAGGAAAAGAGGTTCATGGCTCTGTCTGATAGTAGATCTGCCTGATCTACTCATCTGCTGTGGCTGTACACACAAATTCCCACCCCATGCACAGAAAACAGAGATGTCAGTCCCTTGAGCTGAAAAGCCTGGACTTGGTACATATGCCCTCAAGTAAGATGCAGATGCCCTCAAGAGGAGTTGCTTTGAACACAGTTCATAAAAGAACAGATCACTTTAAAACAAGGGCAGCTGTCCTATATTTAGCCCTGTACATTTGAACTTGGAGGTCTTTTCCAACCTTAATGATTCTGTGATTCCATGACCAAAGGGGCACACAGTGAGGAGTGTGCACATGCAGCCCTTGCAGAGCCAGCACACATTGTCCCTGTTTCAGCCATGAGCAATGCCAGGAAAATAAGCAGTGAAAAACACAGCTCATCTTCTGCCTTTCTGCACTTGGGCAGAGGTGCAATGGCCCTGGAGGCATCAGGACAATGCCATCTGAGAAATACCTGTGTGTGGTTGTGAGAAAATAATGCCTGTACAAACTGTGATACCTTGGGAGGCTGCAATGGGCACAGAGAACTGAGAACTCTAATTTTCCAGTTAAGTGAGGAAGGATGATTTATGAGATCTTCCAGTCACATTATTTTCATCATGCTGTTTCATGTACAGAACTCAATGGGCACACAATACTCTATTGTGGCCTTTATGCCCCTTAGTTTCAGGCATAACTGTAGGTAAAAGCTCTTCCCAGGTGTGAAAAATTTTATTCTGGTGTGAATATCAATTAATTGCTTGAAAAGAGTTTAACTGTGAAATATGTATTTCCTCCAAACCCACATATTCTTCCATTGCATCATCAGGTCACTGAGTTTAGCCCTTAAAAATAAAGTTTATAACTTCTCTCTGACACTGAAAATCCCATTTCATATTTCGAGTTAACTTTCCAGCTTTTAAATCACAGATTCACGTTTTCATAAGGACAAACATGTTGATGCCTACTTGTATAAGTCTACAGACTGTGTGCATGCAAGAGTAATTAATTGTCACTAGGTGTTCCTCACTGGGGAGAGGTTTTGGTGGTCATTGCAAAGAGCACAGACTGTCTTGGACTAGCATGTTCCTTCTGACACATGAGTCATTGTACTTTCTTTTGGAACAAAAAAAAAAGGTAAGTTGCACTTCCTTTTACCATCATCTTTGCTGTCAGTGTGTTTATTAGAAACCATGCTTGTACACTCAAATTCATCTTCCTGGGAAATGGGGAAGTCCGCAGGTCATCAGAATACATGACTTGGCAGCACATTTTGCTTTCAGATGTGTAGCTGACAGAAAGGCTGAACAGAGTACATCTGCATATGTATATGTTTTATGTGGTTAATATGACTTTCTGAGTTAATTTGGGTTTGCTTGACATTTTGAAGGAGAGGGAGCTGTTTAAAAAACTCCACATTTTCAGGGCACCTGCACCAAGCTTTCTGACACGTGAAAATGCAGGTGTTACATTGTGCTGTGTGTAGTGTCTGCTTTTCTCCTGCATTTGCAGTAGCTTCTAGCAGATAGCAGGGTGAGGTGGGTGAGCTGGGAAGTGGTTTGCCGCACACAATTCATCAGCAGAGACAGGCAGAGCACCATGATTTCCAGAGAGATCCCTTAACCAAGCACCCCCCACCCTTAGCATGGCTTGGAGGACTCCTGGTTTCATGGCATCTGCCCACCCAAAAGGGGACTGTACCTTTCTAAAGAATAACAAGTGGTAACTTATTATACCTCCCCAAAACCTTGCATACATAACTCTTGGAATGCTGACAACACCATCAGTCAATAGATGTCCACATCTTAAAGCAGAAATGAGAGCAAGTGAAGCTGCAAATGTGTAGGGAACTGAGGGGACTTCACTGAGGCTGCTACAAAGGACCTGATTTCAACATCCCCCCATGAATTCAGGATATGGAGGGAGAGGGCATGGGAAGGATGTGAGCAGCCCACAGGGATTAAGTCCCCTCTACCTCCTGCACTGAGCTATTACCAATTATGTGTCATGGAGGGGCTTCAGGGGACTTGTCTGTGTTTGTTCAGGAAGATGAGCAGCATTCATCACAAGCCTCTCTGAACGCTGCTTTTTGTGGGGCACTGCTGCCCCAGCATTATGCCTGTTTTCTTTTCAGAAAGGAAAGGACCAGGGTACCACCACTGAAATCTTTGCATTTTTCTAGCAATCATGTTTTTCATTACTGACTAGAAGTCAGTACTCAAGCCATTTTTACCCAAATAAAGCACAGACTCTTTAGAAGGAAAAAAAAACCCAAAAAAACCAAAACAAAACAAAAGCAACTTGCCAGATTTCAGGCTCCATCTCTTTCAATTTGCAAGCTAGGATTGATTTGGGTCAGTAAACATAAAGCAAAAGTTCCTATAACATACACAGGCACATTCCTCAGATCAAAGAGAATTGTGATTACACATCTCAAACTGCTTGAACTGTGTCACACTGAAAGGCCCTGTGATGGGAAACGAGTGACATGACAGTAAGTGGGAGAAGAGGAAGCCCTCCATGCCCAGCTCCATCCCACAGGTAGGTGGGCAGCACTGGATGAACCATCACGGAGCACAGGCATTTCCTGGCAGCATGTGTTACTGTGAGACCTTTTGCTGAGCAGGCTCTGGTGAGTCAGTGTGAGGTCATGCACTTACAGCAAGGCAGTGCTGCATGATTGATCTTCTGAAGTTAAAACTCAGCCTCTGGAGATCATTTCTATGAGACAGCCCAGTGCTGTTCCTGGACAAAATGCTTGGGGACAGCAGAGGGCAAACTCTAGAGATGAGTTGATCTAAATGGCCCGGTGCGATACCCTGTCCTGTGCAGAGGGACATATATAATATTTATAAGTTTTATATTTAAAACTTTTTCGGAGTCTTAAAGAAATTTAAGAGAGGCAGCTTTTTCTTTAATGCTCTCTGACATCAGGCAAAATCAGCAGGAAATCCACTGAACTAATAATTAGGGCTCATCAAATCCTGGTACCAAAAAATTTCTCTTAGAAAAACAGAAAGGTTTTTGCCTCACCTTTCTTTTGGATGATTTTTTTTTTCCTAAAGGTAAAACTAGAGGATTTTGCTGACTTTTGGGTTTTTTTCTGGCTCATTTTTTTCCCCAGAAAATGGAAACCAAAAAAAAAAGTTTTGGTGCAAAAGCACAACTTGTCAATGAGAAATTTTACAGATTGTTTTCTCCAAAATATCCTATATTGAACAATATTTTTATCACATCATTGATGCATTTCTGATATTACTCGTGTATTCACTTTACATTTCTTTCCATGGGTCTATCTGATATCGTCAAGAAAAGAATTGTCTGTGTCAGCAGGAAATAATACAGTCTATCAAGTTTCTCTTTCAATGAAAATCTTGTTTTTTGTGCATTTCATACAGATTCTGCAATTGGACTTCCTTTAGAAATTGCTCTTTATGCCATTTAACACCATGTAGGCAGGAGCACATTGCTCGACAGAGCTCCTCGACTAACCATCCAGCACCTGGAGTTTCACAGCTCTCAGGACAAGGAAAACACATGCTGTCCCTCTGACTGGTCCAAGTAACTCCATGGTGCCTGCAGATCAAGCCTTTGTACAGAGATCTTAGTACTGTATCAGACTGTCATTTTGAAATGTTTATAGCTGGGCATTTAAGACTGGGCCAAAACACCAAAATACCTCAGGGAAACTACAGAGAAAATGCCACAGTTTAATAGTGTTAAGTCCCCACTAAGCCTTTTAGTGGAGGGCATAAAAGGAAGAATCCTCCCACTTTTGTTCTCCCAACTCTCACAATTTCCTACAAAGGTTTGCAGTGTTCTTACATTGTGTGGTGGAACAACAGGGATGGAACTCCCAAGGTGCTACTGACTGAAACCCCACACTGTGAAGCAGGCAGTGCAGCACTGTTAGCAGTTCCTGTGGAATGATATCTCTGATGATAGAAAAAGCAGCTCTGGATTTTGGGCTTTTAGTGTAGAAGCAGCAAACAAATCCACCTTAAAACGTCCAATTTGAATTACCTAGATTTTCTCTCAATATGTGTCAACTGCACTGGAAACAATGGCTACACTGTAAACAAAATACTCCATGTAGCTGGGGAAGCAAACGGGTAAAGAAATTACAGGAAAAAATATTAAAAATATGAAAAAAATGAAAATTGGAAAAAAATTCCTTTCAAAGGAAGAAAATATGCTGAATGATACATATTTATGCAGTGAAAGCACCTTTGCATTGCAGGGCTGGACCTAGCAAGCCACCCTTGAGGCTTAGAGCCTGATTCTGAATGACAGCAACTCTTAATTTTAAAATAGTGGTTGGCAGTGTTTGCTGCCAGCAGTATCACCTCCTGTGTGTTCAGAGCTGTGCTAAGCTGGGAGCACCTTTTCAGGCAGGGACCAGGGCACACCAGCGCAGAGCCTCCCTGTAGCAACAATCTCCCAGCATGCAGGAGGACCAGATGCCTCTCTCCTTTTTTTCTTACCCCTTCAACCAGAAAGGATGGTGGTGGTGACTCACATCATGGCCAGCTTCGAAGCCACAGAGGCACCCTGGTGCTGACACAGCAATGATGAGGGGCCATCTCTGGGATGCCATCTCTGAGACCACCACAACTAATGCCACAATCACACAGGCACCCTCATGTCGCCCTGATTTTGTAAGACTTTGTTAAGCCTTCTGATGTTTGCATTCTTTCAACAAACTTTCTCACACACAGTTCTGTAAATAACCTATGTTTTGCATTCTTTCATGGAGGTGAAGAGAATTGATGGACCCTTGGTCTGTCCAGTGGCATTGGAGAGGTGGCACTGTCACCCTCCAATCCACTGTCACCTTTGGAAAACTATAAATGTTGGAGTCAGAAAATAAAGGTGCTTCTTTTTTGTTCCCCTCGAGAGCAGCAGTGTCTGTGTCATCATTTCGTGCCTTATCACAACACCCTCAAGGCCCATTTCTGACTACAGACTCAGTTTTGAGGGTTCCCATCGCCGCTATTTCTACACATCTGAAATCCGCTGGCTCTGATTGTTCCCCCTCCTTCCCACACCCAGGAGAATCAGGTTCACCCTGATGTCACTCCTGAAAATCTGAGAAGTGTGATCCTCTTCTGAGAACCTCCTCCCAGTCCTTCTGCTCTTCACTTTCTCTGCACTGCTCAAGTACATTTATTTTTAATCTTTTGTCTTCAGCTGCAGCATCTACCTGACATGGCTGAGGATGCAAGCATCAGAGTAGTCTTCAGAGAGATTTTAGCAGTCTGAGTTTACAAAGTCCAATCTGCTGGATGATACTGATCTGGTAAACACCATTAATTTTTTGTGCAGGACTGAGTGACAGAGTGGAGGCCTGGGCACTGTGCACAATGGAGAGCAGCCCTGAGAGCTGGCGTGTCCTCACAGCACCATGGCTAGGACAAGGTGGCTCCTCCATGGGTGCAAAGAGCTGTGCAGGGGTAGCAGAAGCTGTTTCTTGCTCCAGTCAGATTGCAGAGGTGTCCAGGTGTCCTCTGCCACCCACCCTGTGAAGAAGGGGACCAACTGTTCTCTCTGAGCCTGAGGAGGAGGAGGCACCGGTGCCTTCAGCCCCACACTGTTGGTGAGCACGGCAGCTTCAGACAGCACTCCTGCACTCTGCCTCACTCCCCTCCTATTTAGCTAACCAGCTCCATGGACCACTTGGATGACCTGGATTTACTGCCATGAGAATTTTGCTCTACCCATCCCAAGCTCCCCACTGCCCTTGCCTGTCCTTCTGATCTGGGTGTCCACATAGACCTCTTGCAGTGGTCTCCTGATTCTGGCTGATCCTTAGATGTAAGCACCATTGGCAATAATAAAGCTGACTGAGAGGCAACACAATTTTCCTCCCTGTTTACTGTAATGTTTAGTGCCACTAAAACTGAATTTATAGTAACAAATAAGGATATTTCTTGGCTGACAAGTATCCACTTAATTTTCACTAGCTGGGACAAGGCTGGAATAGCAATCATTATGTTAGAAAACCCACAATTTACCTTTGCTTATGGAAAAATTATGTCTCTTGCCAACTGAACATACCAACCTAAAAATGCATCCATATTATTCACAGTGTACTGCCTAGAAACATAATGTCAGGGCTTTGGTCCAGGTTGCTGAAGCACAATAATTATATTTTTTATGCAGATTTTACATCTGATGGATTATAAAATATCATGTCTAGTCACAGTCTTTTAGAAAACAGGAACACAGAAAAACAAGAGCATTTTAACTAGGTCAAGATTGCTAATCAGAGTGTAGCAGTCTGTGTGCAAAACAAATATGCATAAAAGATCTGTATTTTTTTATCTTACAAGCTGTGTATCTGTCTTTTGGAAGAGTCTTTTCTGCTCTTTTCTTTTCTTTCTTTCTTTCTTTCTTTCTTTCTTTCTTTCTTTCTTTCTTTCTTTCTTTCTTTCTTTCTTTCTTTCTTTCTTTCTTTCTTTCTTTCTTTCTTTCTTTCTTTCTTTCTTTCTTTCTTTCTTTCTTTCTTTCTTTCTTTCTTTCTTTCTTTCTTTCTTTCTTTCTCTTTTTCTTTTCAACCATGAATAAATTAACACTCACTTTGTGTGAAATCTACAAAAATTTATGTCAACGTTTATTACCATGAAATGTGGAACAAAGCATAATGCAACCTGAGCTTTGGGAAATAGGACTGCTTAACTGATCCTATCCTGATGAGAAGGAAATATCAAATGCATTATAAATGCTGACAGGATGATCAGGCATGTAAAAGAGGTCATGCAATACCACCCTCCACATTGTTTACCAGATTCATAAGTCAGCTTAAGATATTAAAAACACATACTGTCTTGCACAGGAAGCTCCTAATCCTTAAAAATGTGGCTGCTGTTATTTGATTTGCCTTTTAGAGATCAATAGCACAGCAGATTTCACCTAAAGAAAGATGCTGAGAGCTGTTTGGTCCTGGTATTCTGCTCAGCGCTGCTTCCAAATTGTCACTCTGTAGGCTCGTTAGAGCACATATCCATGCCCACATGTGGGCTTTTATTACCTGTCTAAGCACCCATGCCCTCTGCAACACTCTTAGCAAAAGTTCAATCACTGGAGGAAGACAGCAGCCCTCCATCCAGACTTGGAAAATAAGGAAATATTTAGACTGTTTCTCTCTTCCCACAAATCAATGCGTCACACTGGACCCTCAAGTCAACTGTTTGGCCTTGAGGTCTTCTTCAGGGTATGTTACAGTTCACAGGAGATACAGTCACCACTTGTCAATTGGAAAAGAAAGATCCCTTCAGCTTATTACCCAGTCATGCTTCCAGCATCAGACTCCATCAGCCAGGACAAGGAGGGCTCATGTCAATGAGAGCTGCCTTCCATCATGCATCAACTAATACACTTAATGAGCAACTGGCAAAATGGCTTCTTGTTAGAAGGAAGGAGTCCTGACCCTCTGCCAAAACCTTAGTGGAGAAGTGATGTTTAGGATCACATCCAGGCCTGGGTAAGAGGTCTCCTACAAGATTGCTACACTTATTTGATGATTTGACCTGTATTATCATCTTCTCCCTGGCTCTCACCCATCACGCACGGTCACCCCATTAAGGACATGAAGTAAGAGCAGTACTTAAGAGCCTTTTTCAAAATCTTCAGCTTAAACATGCAGTGTCAGGACAGACCAAGTGCACCCCACTGAGATTTGGACCTATTTGAGCAAAACAGGCAAAAATTTTGAGGGTTTTGGAGGGTTTTGAAACAACAGTTAAAGAGCTTTTAAGATACTCCTATGAAGAAAACAGACAATGAAAAGGACAAATAAAAGAGAAAATGATGAAAGTTTATATATCAAGACTAACTTCAGATTAACTGCAGATCAAGAGATTATTTAGCAAACTTGAGCAGCAATAAATTTAATCCCAGTGAAATTATACACTTTCTCATCCAAAGTGGATAGAGTCTGAAGAACTGCATGAGAGGTTCAGAGCTCATCAAGGTCTAAAGAGGGACTGAGCATTTGTTAGGAAATGGAAAGACACTGATTTATAAAAGGTGATGATGACATATTTAGAAGGGGATGAAAAACATTAAACATCAAGGCTAAAACTAGTCTGTGGAGTCTCCTTATTGGAGACTGGTGGTGCAGGGGAAAAAGAGATAATGGGGTGGAGGGGTGATTTTTGTTGGCATGTCAAGGTGACTGTGTATCTTCTCCCAATATATTTGTCATTGATATTGATGAGATGCCTCCAGATTTAGTAAGACTACAAGTTCACATCTCCTCTATTTCTAATCCTCTATTTCTAACACTTTAGGAGTCTGGAGGAAAACTGTAAAAATGAGATTAATGTGACCAGCATCTAGGTCATTCTGAAATATGAAGATCAATATGGAATTGTGATCATTATGGAAGGTCATTAGCAGGTTACAGGAAGCCCAAATGCTTTGCTGTCTTGGACTGGCACATGTTCAGCTGAATTTTTGCTATTTGGTCTTTCTTTAAGTACCATCTTGATGAGAAGGTTGAAAGAGTCCAAAACCCATGAAAATGGCCAGAGAGACTGATTGGAAAGGTCTGGAACTAAGGAATCACTCAGGAAGGAATGCTTCAGGAGCTGGAAAAAGTCAGTACGAATAGGGGGGACCAGAGCAGTCCAGGGTAACAAAAAGGCACCTATAAGCTAAAAGGAAACCCCAGCAATTCAGGTACTGAAAAACTTACAAGATCATGCTTAAAAGGAATGTGAGAAATGACAAGCAGAGTGGAGAGGATGAATTTGCACAGGAGAATGAGAGGATGGTTGCACAAGTAGACAAGTCAAATGCATGGAGACATCTCTGAAGAAAGTGAAAATAAGTTTTCTAGTTTTCTCTCTGGTTAACAATGAGAATATTTTATAGTACAGATAATCCAGGGGAAAAAAAATATTTGTGTTGGCAAAATAGGTTCAAGGAGATTGCATCTAGGCAGGACTTTCAAACCTTCTCAGGGATGGGGTGATGCTGTTTGCACACTGCAGCCCTCAGGTCCTTTGTCCTGCCCCCTGAGGTAAAGCCCAGCTGCTGAGCACCCACTATGGTTGTGCTTGGAGCAGCAATGCCAGTGACTGTCGGTGCTCTGGGTAGCCGCAGCCAGCAGTGCATCCCCACCAGCTGTGGCAGTAAGTGACAAAGGGTCACCACAAAACTTTCAGGTATTTTTGGCCGCCATGATGGCTTTTTGTTAAAGAGACATGAGTGGATTCATTACAACTGATGCTTTCTATATGGCTCATTTTCCTATGTGCACCGATCACTCGTTGAGTGCACTCATACAAATAGAAATAGCACTGAAAAGTCAGTAGTTCTAGGCCTCTCAAATATAACAGCCTATCTCAAAGTCATATTTTCCTCCACAGCAGCCTTGAATCTGTTTCTAGAGTCAATTGTGATTGTTGACTTTGAAACTTTGAAATGACAATAATTCCTTGTTTGGAAATGACTGAGTGGAATAGCATCTCCTTCCTGACACGACACGCTGTAACACGGGGACACATGCCTATAAGAATGGACACAGGCACCACAGTCATCCCAAGAAACAGCATTCCTTTGGCTGTGCAGTGAAAACATCTCAGCCAAAGACTCTTAAGGATCTCTAAACTACAACCAAGATCTGTTGCATCAGAGCTGCATCACTTTTGTAGCCTACACACCAATGATGCATCAGATGTGCACAAGCTGAACTCTTCAACTGCTCTGCTGGCTTGCATAAGGGAGTCCAGGCCCCTGGAGTAAGTCCCCACCGAGAGTCATGCAGAAACCCTCTGCAGGTGTATGGCTCCAATGCTGTGTCCCTTAAACTTCATTTCTGCAGGTCACTAACACAGGAAAGTGTTCACTAGCTACTGTTTTATTTACCATGTTACTCACAGAAAGAAAATAGAAATATTGTGGCAGAGGTGTTAGTGGAGAGTTTCCTAGAAGACCTTTGGGATCATAAAATGATGGAGCAGTGAAGGGACCGCTGGACATAGAATCAGAGAATCATAGAATGGCTTGGATTGGAAGGGACCTTAGAGATCATCTAATTTCAACTCCCCTGCTGTGGGCAGGGACACCTTTCACTAGAACATGTTGTTCAGAGCTCCACCCAACCTGGCCTTAAAAACTTTCAGGGATGGGGCACCCACAACTTCTCTTAGCAACCTGTTCCAGTGCCTCACCACCCTTGCAGTAAGGAATTTTTTCTTAATTTCTAACATAAATCCACTCTTTTTCAAATTGAAGCCATTCCCCCTTGTCTTGTCACTGCATGCTCTGCTTTCAGCAGAGCTACCAACAAAGTTACATCAGGTTGCTCAGGACATTGTCCAGGCAAGTGTTGACTGCTTCGAAGGATGAACACTCCACAACCTACCTGGGCCCCCTTCCAGCTCCCCTGTTTTTCTTTACCTCCAGTCAGCAATTTGTGTTCCTTCCTTCTCATTCTTTTGTTGTTCACTTCTAGGATAGAGCTGGTGTGTAACTGGAAAATTTTGAACGTAGAGCAAATGGAGGGAATGTATAAATTTGACTTGTCTCCAAGTTAATGACATATATGATGGGGGAGGAGGAGGAGGAGATGAAAGCAAAAAATGACAATGTACATGAGAAATGTCAGTCTCTGTTTTCTACAGAGATTCCTTCAGGGAAGGCATCAGATCAGTAGTTTTTAAATGACATAAACAATCAAAGGGTTGACTGAGCAAAGTGATGCTTCATCAGATGAATCTGAGTTGCTAAATAATGCTTTTGCTTAAGCCTGATCATTGAAATATACAGGTCTTTAAATGGACTTTGTTTCTCTGTTCTTGATTATAAGATTCTATGACAAGGACTTTATGTATATATTTTTTAAAATACTCTTCATGCATTTAGACACTGTCAAACACATTAATAATGAGCCCTCTTTTCCAGCTAAATTTCAAAAGACACCGATGCACATTCAGCACCTCTGAAAAGCAGACATCTCTTCAGGTACCAAAATATGGATCTCAGCATACTTTTGAAAATACTAGCCAGGATAAATATAATTTTCCATTTTATAACTAATGTGAAACCTTTCACCTTTATGGTACCATTTAATGGGGACTAGAAATCATTACAGATGAAAGGCTGTATAACAAACTACTATATTTGAAACTTTGGAGGTAACAGACTGCTTCCTAGTGGATAAATGGCCATATCAGTCTTGGAGCTAATTAGTTCCTTTTGCTCTTTGTATGCTTTTCTTTCCTTCATAATCCTTAGCTAGGAAGCTCTGGGTCAAATGTGCTCAGAGGGCACTCACCAACTTTCCACTGTTAGAAAGAGCAACCAAAAACTCAGGGTTGTCAAAACACTTCAGTGAAACTTTCCTTGCATATTACTTAGACTAGGCTGGCTTTGGTAGATACATATTTATTCTCATTTATGGTGTGGAAATAAGCATTTTATAGTCTATTAAAATATCTGGAAAAAGAATCAAAGTTATTTCTGTCTAAAAATAAAGCCTTTGTTCTCATGCACTCTTCTGTCTGTGGTGGTCTGTACTTGGGAGAAGCCTTTGGGAAGGCCATGTAGTCATTCTTGGGATATGGACCAAATCAGAGCAGCCTCCAGGGCAGCTCTTGCTCTGGCAGGCACAGATGAGTTCAGTCTTTAAGTCATCCATCAGGTACATTCCACACACACTGTAAAATACAGAGGTACATTTCCCAAGAAAAATTCAAATTCCAGGGACCCCCTAAATACTGACATGTGTCTGCATATATGGCCTTGTTTGTGAATCTGTACTGAAGCCCAGTACAACAGTGAGCCAAATCTTCTGCTGCTGTAAACAGATGCAGCTACACTGACCTGTATCAGTGTTCTATTAAGAACGAGCCCTGAAGCCTGAAATCTGGATTACGAACCAGCATTTACTGGAAGCGCAGACTGCAGCAGGAAATTTTGTTGGATGCCTATTGCAACAGATTCCTCACTCCTTTTTAAAGTGTCTCTAGTGTTGCAGGATTTTACTGAGGGAATACAATGGAGCTGGCAGGAAAGCCATAGCTCTTCAGTATCTCAGAAAAGGAAAAGTTAAAAAAAAAAAAAAAAAAAAAAAAAAAAAAAGAAAAGGTGCAGCAATCCTTAAGGATACAGCACTGCTAGGTAACTGGGACAATGAATTAACAAGGACTGACTTTCCCCTCCCTCTGTTTTCAAGGATAGTAAGTAACAAAATCTGGCAGGCTGAAAAGCCCCTGCTCAGAGGAGAGAGACAAAGAGGCAGGGCTGAAATTCATCGTGTCAGTTTAAAAAGGCAGAGTTTTGCATTTACACAATATGCCCATTCTTGTTCTCTTTGACTCATGGAAAAATATTGAACATTGGACAAGAATGTAGGAATGTGTCTGGTGTCTGATCTCCACAAAAATCTAAATGCCGTTTGCATTCACATAAGAAATTAAGACTGGCTGTCCAGGCTCCATCAATGTGTAAAGAAAATAACAGCAGTGATAGCAATATCATTATAATAACAGCAGTAATACAATTTTTAAAACTGGCTGTGTAACTAGTACAAATAGAGCACGAACCCAGGCGCTCCTGGCCCTCATTCCCAAACACAGCTCAGCAGAGCTTTCTAGACCATTTGCCTGTCACAAGCATCACAAAGGCTCCTCTCCACCGACAGCATCTGAAACCACTGCTAGTTTTCCCAGTTAGCTTTTTATTGCTTTTTTTGCCTTTAGATGCTGTAATTGTTGCAGTGCCTATATTACCATCTATGGCAGACAGGCTGTGTGTCTGCCAGCTGTCAGGCAGCCTATTCATCTCCAGTTGCCTTTTGCCTACTTTCTCTAGCAGAAGAATTTCTCTTCACTGGATTTCATGTGCTGGAGTCCTGTTCCTGCCGAAGTTCCTGCTGCTTGTTTTGAAACCCAGGCTGGCTACAAGCCTGGGGAGCATGGGAGCCCGCAGCCCTGAAGAACCTGGGGCTCCTGTGTCACGTGCAGCTTGCCAGCCAGCCAGCTATGGCTCTGGGTCAGGGCAACATCATAAAACTGGCACTATGTGAGTGGGGGTTGCTGGCTGAACCCACTCATTTGCCTCTCTCATTGGCTCGAAGGAGAGGCAACCAATGGGGCCACCATGGCCTCCTCTAGGATACACCAAAACACCCTCTCTCTGCTTGTCCCGTGGCAGAGATGTGGAATCTGGCTACTTATCCTCTGCCTAGAGCCCCCTCATCTTTCCTCTCCTCATCTATCTAAATTATGAGGTCTGTGTGGAGGGAATATTGTACATGTAATGTCTGGCAGCTCCTGATCCAGGTGTTCCTGGAAATTCCCTCAGGTACCTGCCAGCATCATTAGGCACTAGTATATCTCTGCTACTGTGGTATTTTACAACTTCACCAGGGCCTGATTTTTAAGTAAAGCTGTGCAGGAACACAAGATGGCCAGTTCTCCAGGCCATAAAGTCCAGACCCTATAATCATAGTCTTATGCTATATCACCTTTTGCCTAAATAAATCATGTTCCTATTTAAGAGAGGCCCTGAAATCATAAGAGGCAATGCTTGTGGTTGTCTCTTTTTTCTCCCAGAAGTTTAGTGATCTGAAAATCTGCAGACCTGCATATTTCCTGACCCACAGCATGAACTAGTGACTCACTCATAGGAGGTGGAGAGAGGATGAACAGCTCTGCCAGACCTTGTGACAGGGGTAAAATAGATCATTCAGTTGCACGATGTTTGTCAAATTGGTGTGTTTATTTTAAATTTTCCTAGGTGTGACCCAACTCATCACCTCCTCACCCAGGCTGTGAGAAACCACTTGGAATTTTGCTTAAAACTCTAAGGCTCAGTCTCATAGCTCACAATTATCAAACCCTGAGTCATGGGTTGCTCTTCCTACCATTACTGCTATATAAAATTGCCTACAGGAGAGAAATGGCACCTTAAAAACCCTCCCTCACACAGGCCAGCCAGGAAGTCCACAGCCAGAGGCATTTGCCCACCTCCTTGCTCGCCATGGAGCCTAGGTTTTGAGCTTCTGAGTTTAACAGAAAGACTGCTGTAGACATCAATGTGTCTTGGATCAGGCTCCAGCTACCCAAGAGAAAAGATGGGCTTTGCAGCCCATCCAGATGGTTAACAGCTTTACATACAACCACTGCCTTATTAAATCTACAGTAAATTAAATGAGCACTTAAGACACTCAACTGAAAGTGCTATTGACTGCAGTAATTAAATTGAAATACCTAATTAACCACACCATAATAGGAAATGAATATATCATGAGGCACCACTCTGTAGTGACTGAGCCAATCAGATGCTGTCTATACCTTAATTTGTGCTGAAATAATTACTAAAGGGCGTTTATGATTACTTAAAGATGTGTTTATATAGCACATGCATATATGTGTCTATATATATATGTGTGTGTGTATATATATGCACATACACACATACAGACACATATTATATTATTATATTTAAGCCTTCTGTCTGAGCTTTTAGCCTTACATTGGCAGAGACGTTAATTCCAGGTCAGCCACCATTCTCCAAGATAAACTCGCACATTATTAAAACATCTAAATCAGAAGGATTACAAATGTCCTGCAGCGGACTTCTTTTCCTTTATTAAGAACATTTACATGAAGGTGTCTGCAGTTTCAAAGCCATTTCAGACTGAGGCCAAAGTGAATGTTTGGGAAAAAAAGAAAAATAAGAAAAAAATTAAGAGTCTTTTTTTCTCTCTATTTAGCCTGTGCTGTCAGGTCTCTCTGCCTGCTGCTCTAACCACAGCCGCCCTAAAGGAAAAGTTTACTTTTAATTAAGACATCTAAGTGTTAAGGATTCTTAGGCTCTGAGCCTCTCTCCCCTTCCTCCCCCTCCTTTTTTCAGTCAGGAGTGGAAACTTTATCTCACCTACAGAGGCACACTTTGTGCAAATCTTGATAGAATGCAGTGATAAACCTTCACTCCAGAGGAGTATGGTAGGTTCTCAGCCATACCCTGTGACAGGCCCTCCCCAGAAATGTGGCAATTTTGGGGCTGCCTCAGCTCAGAGAGAACTTGGGTATGGCCACTCCACTCTGCTCTCCCAGAGATGTGCACAGCACCCGGCTCTGGTTTTGCCTTTGTTTGGAGGGGAATTTGCTCCCCACAAATCATGAAACTGCAGCCTCACAATAGCAGTACTTGGAATGACAAAAGGTCAAACTGGGTGACAGTCACTCAACCCTACTGAGTTATTTGGGTAGTGGCAAGAGGAGTTATTTTTAATGACTTCATGTCTTGGTCTCATAGACAATAACCAGAGAGTGTCTATGAGTCTGCAAGTCTTAATCTTCAGCTCAGGAACCAACAAATCCCAGGAAAACAGCAATATGACAGGGCAGAAGGCACCTTCCAAATTTGGAGGTTTCAGCAGGAAACACATTTCCTTTCATTTCCTCAGTCATCCCACTCATCCTGGCATTGTCCATGGCATTTCCCCTGCCTTGTTCTGGGGTGGTGACCAGGTCCTGTTCCTGCCTGGTGCTCCTAACAGCTTCATTATCTTGAGGCCCAATGGACAAAAAGCTGAGGCACATGCCTCTCCTTGATGACACTGGACCCTGCATCCTTGTGGGACCACATTCAAAGGGTCTGAACTGCTGTCCTTCCACCAGGCTATGGAGATGGGGAAGACAGAGGTGACCCTATCATGGTTCTGCAGTGTTTTGGAGAGGTAATACAGGTACCACTTTTGTAGATCCTCTCTTCGCTTTTGTCATGCCTCCATTTTGTCCACTTCCATATGTTTTCTGGACCAAACTGATCTCTTATTGTTCCTCTCCTCATAAGTGGAATTGCAGCCCCTGTGGCCCTTTGCCACTGTTTATGCTGGCAGAGACCGGTAGATATTGGCAGGCAAACTTGGATGGGTTTCACACAGTGAGAGGGCAGGGAGAGAGAGGAAAGGGCACACTGTGGCCCTCAGTGCCTTTGCCTTCCTTGCAGAGAGCATGCCCATGGACAGAGGGAAGGGAGGTCAGAGGTGATGTGAGAGTTCTCCTAGCTGGTCATAAGACTGGACAGATTTTAAAATGCTTAGGTCTAAGAGGTACTTTAGATCCTGTCAGGTATCTGTAAGACCTTTAAGACCCTCTCTGTGGAAGTCACTCAGCTGGTCCCAGAAGCTGTCTTCTATTTATCTGACAACACTTCTGAATACATCGTGCTGCCCACCCCATCTTGTGAAGAGGTCATATAGCCAAGTACAAAATGTGTGCTGGAACAGAGACACCTCAGGCTTCAAAATACATGGACATGCATGAGCAGCAGGGCAAAGCTGCACTGCTTTGGCCATTCCTCCTTCACTCTGTGGCAGAGAGAGGCAGGAGAAGCGAGGCTGCTGCTGATCAAGGTGTACCACCTTAATGCCTCTGAGATGCCCAAGTGACCCAACCCTGACTGAAACCTACAGAAAACTTATAACAGGCCCTAAGGCCCATCCTTGCTGCATCAGAGCCTAAAAGAAGAACCTGGCCTGAACTGCCTGGCTACTATTCAAAATGGCTCTTAGTTATAAAGAACAAATTGTAAGTTCTCATGTAATATCCCTGGCAGAATCCAAACTTGTAAAAGAAAAGCCTGTAAACATCATTCTCACTCAGGAACTGTGCAGGGTTATTTTCTGACCCTGATGCACTTTGATGTATCGCAGAACTACACAGGTTGAATCTTCCCCTTATGGTCCTGAATGAAAAATTTCAAAAGGTTTCTCTCCTTTTCTTTCCCTCACTGCCTAATAAAAAAAAATAAAAAATCTCATTTTGCTCATGTAGATCTAAAATGATGACATATCGCTTAGAAATTACTTCAAGTACAGCAGGGAGATTACGAGCAAAAGCAGTTCATGAGCTCTAATTCTGCATTTACCTGCTGTGAGGAGCAGATCCCAAAGCCTGTACCTCTCTGACGGGCCCTGGGAGTGCATGAGGGATTTGTTTACATGCCCGGGGAACAAAGTCATGTCATGGAAATTCTGAAAAAAGCTTTGCTGAATTTTACTTTTCTATTTTCCAGCCTAGTTGAAAGGAAGCACAGTTCTCTGAACCTGAATCCTCCTCCACTGGCAGATTATTTATTAAACAGCGATGGTAGGCTGGAGCTGTTTTCACTTAAGGACAATTCTTTCAAAGCCGAACAGAGAAGCAGAGTTGCCATAGTTACCTGAGCAAGCCCTCAGCACAGCACAGTTCCTTCCTACAACCCAAGACTTTAGGTCAACTTGTAAGTTTGTCAGACAAAGCTTAATGGTTTGCTATTTCATGCAAGTGAATTGCATTTATCAAGCAAGAAGGTGATGTGCAAACCACGGATCCTTTCTTTTTGTGCTGATCCAGAAGCCCATGGGGTTCACACCAGCTGGAAATTCTGCAGGGTATCTGGACAGCTGGGGAGGAGTTTGGAGTAAAAACACATTTAGATCTTGGCACTGGTTTCAGCCATCCAATCCAGCCCATCATTAACAGCTTCTGTACAGCACTACTCTCCTCTAGGGGCTGTAAAAATGAACAAAGCCTTTGTTCAACCTAAACTTCCTTTCCTTGTCTGCTGCTCCTGCAGACTTTCCATTCTAGTGGTCCTATTGTTTCATTTGGAAATGTCAGAGAGCTGCACAGTGTGCCCATTTTACAGGGAATATGTTCCATTTTAGGATGCCAAAATCATACATTGTGTTGTTCCACAATTAATTTACTTGAAATTTGCTTGGGTACACTATGGCTTGTCTGAAATGGTCTTCTTTCTTTTTCTTTCTTTCTTTCTTTCTTTCTTTCTTTCTTTCTTTCTTTCTTTCTTTCTTTCTTTCTTTCTTTCTTTCTTTCTTTCTTTCTTTCTTTCTCTTTCTTTCTTTCTTTCTTTCTCTTTCTTTCTTTCTTTCTTTCTTTCTTTCTTTCTTTCTTTCTTTCTTTCTTTCTTTCTTTCTTTCTTTCTTTCTTTCTTTCTTTCTTTCTTTCTTTCTTTCTTTCTTTCTTTCTTTCTTTCTTTCTTTCTTTCTTTCTTTCTTTCTTTCTTTCTTTCTTTCTTTCTTTCTTTCTTTCTTTCTTTCTTTCTTTCTTTCTTTCTTTCTTTCTTTCTTTCTTTCTTTCTTTCTTTCTTTCTTTCTTTCTTTCTTTCTTTCTTTCTTTCTTTCTTTCTTTCTTTCTTTTTTAAATTTTTTCTTTTATTTATTTTCTTTTTTTTTTTAGGCCCCAGTATCTGTATTTAGATTGGTAGCTACTGCAGACACTTGTTTTGCACCTGAACAAATAGGATTGCTGAGGACAAGATTAGCTCCTTTGTGCAAGCCAATTTGGATACTGGGCATCCCAATGAATGGGCATTTTGCTTTTGTACATCCCTTACTGGAAGCAGCAAAAAAGAGCAAATACCCTGATTGTATCTGTTAAGTGGGTCATTCCTACAAAGGGAACTAGAAAATCTGCCTTCCTACTCACAGTTTCCTTCAGTTCTCCTTGCTGGAGTGTTGGAGAGAGCAAAAGGGAGAAGAATGTGCATAGAGACATAATTCTCCTGAGAACCTGATGAAATCAGGGAATCCACAAACTGGCAGTCTTACATCCCCACAGTGCCCAGGTTTCCAAATTTCTCTGACCTTTTTCCCTCTCAGCTTCTTCTCCCAGAAGTTTTTATCATGGTTTCAGGCACAAGTACATCTCCACCAATCAGCAAAACTGCACTTTATTAGGAAGCAGGAGAGATGGTGCAAGCACAGCAAAAAGTGGCCACATATATTGGCCACTTCTGTCATTTATAGCAGAAGTTTTGTGAGGGTCTTGCTAAGTTGCTGCAATGTGGGATGGATAATGTTGCTGACCTGGGACTAGAGGCTCAGAGGGATTTAGACCCCTTAATCCTACTCAAAATTAATGGGGATTAAGTGTCAAAGCTGAGCAGCTGTTTAAACTCCACTGGAAAACTTGAGCCTGAGTTAATATGGTGCCCACTCAAGCAGTCCTGCTGGCCTCAACTCCCCTTTCTGACCAAAATGGATGAAATGCATTTTAGAAGGCATGAGTTCATGCAGGCATAGTGCAATTCAAGTAGAAGACAGCAAAGAGGATCAGGGGACAGAGAATAAAAGAGTAAATTATGAGGCAGGGAGATAAGGATGAGAAGGAAACATGACAGGGGTAGAAGAGCAGAGAGAAAAGAGGAGACGATGGCAAAGTTGGACATGGAAGGAAAGGGAACAATACTAAGGACATAAAAAAAAGGAGGGAATGACCCATCTCAGAAAATGAGGAGGGAAGATTGACACTGTATGATTTAGTCTGAAGAATAATGGAGGACAGAACTCAATGTGAAGTATAAATAGAAAATGAAGCAAAGGATGTTTTATTCTCTCTATTGTGGAGCTTTAAGGAGCAAATTATATGTGAAGTAGCTAGTGAACTTTTGCAGGATGCACCCATATTACAATCTACTTTTAAATAGAAGGTTATATTCAAATATCATGTTCTTGGCTGGGTGATTGACTCAGGGGACATTTGATTTCCAGAGACAATAAACACAAAAGAGCACCCTGCCATTGGAATTTTGATTACTGAGGATCTTTGCATTTTCCTCCTCTCTCTGCCAAAACTGAGTGCATTCCAGTCAGATTTGACAGACTGGCAGGAGTCTCAACAAAGCAAAACTCTTACAGTTTTCATGAAAAATAGTGGCTGGGAAGAGAACATCCAGTAGATAAGGGAGGTGCTGGTTGAACCCACACATATTTGTTCACCAGAGGCTGGCACAGGTACAAAAGTGACCCAGCTGGCATCTAATGTCTTTTGCCTGGTGGGGATGTTATAGAACACAGAAGAAGGAACTGGGTGTGTTGTGGTTGGTAAAAAGAAGGAATGCAAAGGGACAATAATTGAAATCTGTAAAAACCCAGCTTTTTTTTTTTTTTCCCTGTTTCTTTACCATCTCAATTTTCAGAAGTAAATTACCCTGGATGATTTAGGCCATAAAAGCTTTTGAGTCATCTTCAGTATTTAGCTGTGAAAGATGAGACAGTTCAGTTCAAATCACTCATCTGAAGACATGTTAAACAATTAACAGTATATAGTTTGCAATGCCATTTACCATCCCACGGGGTTGCTGGTCCTCTGACCTTGTAACAGCCTTATTTCATAAACAACGCTCCGCAGGACTGCACATTGACAAAACTTCTTAAAATAAGGAACTATAATTCAATATCAGCCTAATCAATACATGTGGTGGAGCAGGTAGTTTGTGCCGGTTCTTTTGGGCCCCAAGTAAATAGAGTGAGTTGAACAATAGGGAAAACTGCAAAGGAAAGAAAGGGAATGTGGTATACACCAGTGCCAAAGCTTGAACACATTCATACTATGTAGTAAACTAAGGTCACTGCCTTTGTTAAGAAAATCTTGGCAAATTGCATCTGCTGTAGAGGTCAGGCAATTATATTCACAAGGAAACACAAACTTGCACGTTATTTAATGTTTCCAGCCTCTGTAGCACAGTCCTACGTCAGTTTAAATATACAACATCCCTGATGAGTAACAGATACTGCTGAACAAGCTGCTTTCCTCCAAGCTCACTTCTAACAGTGGTAGAAACATTTACAGCAAAGTTGGGTTTTCACTGAGAACAGCAACCCCTTTGAAATGGAAAAATATTTAAAACAACTCAAAATAAAATTGACTGCTTTGTTTTGCCACTTTTCAAGTTTTCTATTGTATGTGAGTTTTATTTCGCTTTGTTTCCAGATTACTGTAAGTTTTTTGTCTTTGTAATTTCATTTTTGGTTTTCCAGTGCTTGAAGCACAGGTCAGCTTCTCTATTCTGACTGGCCAAGTGTCCTTTATCACAATATTTGTCAAATAGTGAAAAGATAAACTAGCAGATAATCACTAAATGTTATGGGATGACATTAGCAACAAACCAAAATGCCAGGTCATTCAGAAACTTGCAAAACTAAACTCTTTTCCAGGAAACTAAAAATAATTTTTTTTTTTAAAAAATCACTATTTTTTCTGCTTCCATCTTTGTTTAGCTGAACTGCTAACTATAATGTACAGCTGTTGGCTGAAAATGACCTTGGCATCAGAACACTGTAAAGTGGCAAATATGGCACCATTTTTAAAAAGGTTCAAGGGAAACTGCTTTTACCAGGCAAAATGTGTATATAAATTTTTTTTAAAGAATAGCTTTAGGTGACACTGGGATAAGTAGGATATGCTGGAGAGGTCCAGATCAGCTTTTGCAAAGGAAAATTGTACTTCACAACTCTAGTAAGGATTTTGAAGTAGATAACAAGCATGTGAACAAGAGGTATCCATTTGACATAGCTTAACTGGAAAGCCGGTGCCCAAAGGCACTCAACAAGATCACTTGCTACAGATGCTTAAAGAAATTAGGCTGTTGTGGGTAAGAGGGAAGCTCTTCACATTGCTTAAAAGGCAGAACAGAAGGGTAAGAGCAAATTACGAGTGAAAACTCACAGGCAAAGAAGATTACCAGCATCTAAGTGATAGAAGAGCAGATGAAACCCAGTATAGACAAATATAAAATCCAGCACGTACAAAACAGTCCTTACTCTTCCTACAGTGATGGGACCTCAACTCAGTCCTTGGGAATGAGATCCCAAGGTCAGAATAGATTGTGCTATAACACCATCTCAGTGCTCAGAAATGCAAGTGCTCAGACTGCAAGCTGAATGCCAGCAAAGGAACAGAGAGCAGAGCAAAGACACATTATGCTGGCAGTGTGCAAAACCACCCCCATCACAGAAAAAAAAAAATATTAGAGAGAAAAATATACAGAGAAGGACAAAAAGAACTCTCAAAAGAAAAAAACCTAAAACAAAAACTAATGTCCATAGAGGAACAAGTTAACTAGACTAAGACTTTTGCTGGCCAGGAAAGGAAAATTTGAGAGAGAAATATGAATAAAAATCGATGAATCTTCCAGTTCAGGAGTTGGAGGACATCACGTGGAATGAGCACATGGCAAGGTAAAAACAGACAAGGAGGTCCTGATGTGAGACACAGCTATAGAACTATTTTTAGCAGGATGTCATTCATGCTGTAAGTTTAAATGGGTTCAGAAAGCAATTGGATAAAATAATTGACAAAAAATTCATCCAAGTTATTGAATGCAAATACTCCATTTATTGATGCTTAGCCCCAGATGGTTGGAGGTTGGACAGCATTGTGGAGAAGGCTAGTGTTTGCTTATCTGCTCATAATAATAACCACTACGAGTGATCACATACAGAATCAGACAAACTTTTGATCTCAGCCAGTACAGACTTGAAATCTCTGTTGTTTATGTAACGAAATGAAAAATTGTGCTTTTTTTTTTCACTCCCTCCGTTCATCTCAAGCTGCTCTTTGTTTGGGGATGAGCACTTAAGAAATACATTGGGAAAGAATACAAAAAGTTTTTTAAGATCTCATGTCTTCTGGTCTGCAAATGTCATTTGTTATAGTTATGTTCATATAACAGCCATGAAAATGGAGCTTTCATGTGGTAGGTATCACTGGCTGCTGGTGTAATAAAACAAACACTAACAAAATCTGTTTCTGGGTATTTCTGTCCCATACTGTTTCAGATGAAGCTTCCAAACTCCTCTCTCATCATTATCCCAAATTCATCCACACAGCAAACAAACCATTAGAAAATGTAAGCACTTCTGATCTGTCGGAAGTACCCCCCTACACAGTTCTGAGGCTGAGTCTATGGTATTGCAGTCTTCACCTTCTAGAGATCAACTCAGCCAAGACTTTCAGAATAAGCTGGAATGTTATTTCCCTTGGGTGAAATCTGTTGAAACTGATGGATATGTTGTTATTGGAAATCCCAGTGGGGCTGAGATTTTACTTCCAGCGCTAAAGTCTTGAGAACACCACATTACTTAGTTGTAGTTGTGTAATCCTGAACTGCAGGCAGGGAATGGATGAACTAAGAACAGGATTGTCATCTCCAGGCACTAACTACTGACAGGTTAAAACTTTCATTTAAACACAAAACATGGAGAAAAATGTATTATTGTTCTGCACTAAAATGAGCAGGTAGATTGAGCTGGGGGGAGAGGGCGGTCCAGACTGACACAGTCCTTGGTCTCTCTTCTTGCCTCATGTTTTCATCCTTCATGCTCCCTGTTTCTCCTGATAAAGCTAACAATGCCACACTTGTTTTGCTCTCTGCCATTGCTAAGGGCTCTATTTTTAATCACAATTAATGTGGAGACCAAAACAAAGCAAAACTTATCTCTCACCCCCCCATTGTTTGTAAAGGGGCTGTTTAGTCTGAGGTCACAGGGCCTGCCTCTGGCCAGGCAGCTTCCCAGCCTCTCCCAAAGTCAAGCCATGCTCAGGCCCTGCATGACTCTGCCAACCAAAACTGCCTTACAGCTTTACTTTATACACTACAGTTTATTTTTTTTAATCACTTGAGGTCTTTCAGATACTCCCTGCAGCTGTCTGTGCAGGTGTGTGGCTGGGCATGGGTGAATGGTGGGAGATAGCACTGCTTCTTGGACTGTCTGTCCCTGCCATGACCACCTTGGACCTTTTGGGCAAGAGTCCATTTTAAGTAAGGATGCCTTACATAGGCATCAGCAGCTCCTCTCCTGACCGTGAGTTACTTTGGCAGGAATCAGGTCACCTTGACCACCATGGACTTAACGTACCTGACAAAGAGGGATGCAGATGGGTTAACTAAAGTGACATCTGACTTGTGATGATGCCTAAGAGCTGAAGCTTCTGAGAATGCATTTCCTTGGGTACCAAAGGCTCAGTGAACATGCCCCAAAGAATCCTAGCGTACACACAAAAGCAGAGATCTCAGCACCATTATTTCAGAGAGAGTTCAGTTTTCTGAAATTCACTACAGAGTTCTCTTCAGTTCCTGTGTTCTGGCATTCCACACCTACCTGGTCAGTTCTGAATGCAACAGAAGACATAGCAAACAGCCTTCAGAGTTCACCATGCAGGCAGGCAGGCAACTTTGGTACTGCACCACCCAGCAGGGAGTCCTACAGCAGTCTCAGAGGAATAATATTATTTTCTTTGAATCTTTTTTTACGAGTAATTCCTAAACTGCTTATTTATCTAATTTACAAGAACTGGTTGTATTCCAATTTTGTATAGAAAGAAATAATAAAACCATCTTAATTTCAAAAGGCCTTGCTTATCGAATGCATTTTTCATAGATTTTTTGAGCATTAGTGTATCAAGACAGTTTTCTGTGCCTGTGCCAGCAGCCACTTCTCCCTCAAGAACTGAACGTACTTGAAATATTTTGAACCCCCACTTTCTGCTTCATTTGCTAAATAATTTCACATTTTTTCCAAAAGTTGATATTCTTTCATCAGATAGCAATCCATATTACTGCAACTTCCTGGAACAGTGGAATGCTACTGACAGAATGAATATTTGGGTACAGAAGTAATTTTATTTTTTGCTTCTTTCACTGCAGGAAAAGGCTAAATTAGCACATTTCTAATTAGCATATGTGTAAATATGCACTTCTTGCTTAATCTGCCCAAACCAGGTTATGTCCTAACTAGACCTCAGGGTGACTTTCTTTTACTTGCTTTTAGCATACCAACAGAAAAAAATACAACTGAAGGTCAGCTTTAGCAGACTTCCATGCATTTGACTTTCCATGTATTCAGGCAACCCTATGTGCATCACTAACAGATTCTAAAGGCATGTAAAATTGCAGAAGGGAAGTTTTATTAAAAGATGCCTATACTATTAACTGCACGCAGCTGCCCTATTAAGAAACAACATTATCAGCCTCAGAAATTCTGAAGCTGGTTACTAAAATGGTTACAGACTAAGCTGTCTACTTAGTTTGAGTATATATTTTATTTGAGCAAATGAAGTGAATAAGCTTGTGTGCAAATGATCAGACATGCTGATTTTTGTGTGATTACTCAAGTCAAATGTTTAATTTGCATAACTGAATGCAAATTAGGTACAGAACTGCAGGCTAATGTGAAGCATGCCATTTGGCGCCTGAGAGTTCTAAAAATCAGACTCAAAACCTCCATGCTTAGTGTAACTAAATCAGAACAGTGGAATTCAGCACAGCAGATATCTATCATTTGATTCTGCTTATAATTATTTACCATTAAGGGAGGTGACACATAAACAAGCACCAGAACCACAAGTCTGCTTAATTTTCTATCTCTCCAAGAGAAACCACTGTTCTGAGCTTCTAGCATATTCTTTCTTATCTTATATTTTAAACAAAAATATCTGACAAAGGAAAACCTACAACTATACAAAGATTTGAAAGGGCTTTCTCAGAGTAGCTTTTTGGTAATTTTTTTTTTAAGTGAAAGGTTTCCACTGTACATGAAATTATTTTTAGCTTTGTTTGTTTACAATCTGGAATGACATATTCAATGTGATTTGATGTTTCCTAGTATTCTTGATCCACTCTTTTCCAAGGGAAGCAGTGGAAAGTCTACAGTGTAGTAAACTGAATGCAAGAGCTATGAGGAAAATATTTGTATCTGTCAGGGATTGGGAACTGAACTGGATGATCTAATGGGCATTACATTGCTGGAGCCTAATGATTCATAGTAGCAGAATGGCAAAATGGCAATTCTAATGCTATTTAATACCACAGTGAATAGGGTTTTCTGGTGTATTTGAAATTCTGGCTTACTGTAATGTACAGGAGACCACATAAACTCTGCTCAGGATGTCTTTCTATAATGTTTATTGGTTTCTTATAAACCCAAACATTTCAAAGGCCAGACTTGGGAGCTGAAATATAGTCAAGAGATCAAACAGTGGCTAAGGAAACCTCATAGTCCAGCCTACCCCAATTTGTTGTCTTATATTTGAAGATGCAGTTTGTCTGAGACTACTGCTCAACATGGAACTGCTACCTGCTTAAACTGGGAACTACAAAAGAAGGTTTTAAAAGAAGATACCCTAAGCTCCTGCAACCTAGCAGGCAAAAGATACAAAGTTAAAATAAACAACAGCCCTAAAAGCCCCAAATGGCATGATTTTGCATGCCCAATTAACAATTTATGAGTGACAGAGGTTGGCAACACTAAGGAACTGACTCATGAATGCTCTGCTTTCTCCATCAAGGAAAAAAGAAGCAGAGGGAAATGTCAGAGCTGCCCTTTGGTCATCTTCCCCACAGTGGTCAGAGCCCCCTGCCACTCCGCTGTGTGGTGCATAGGGGAGCAGGAGTGAGCAGCCCCGGGAGGTCACACGGGGCCTTAAAGAACTGCCAGTTTGCTGCCTAGGTGGGAACTGAAGTCTGTGCACGTACCTCGACCAGATGATAACTCCAGCTGTGCAACCACTGGAGGAGCAAACTAGGAGGAACTCTGGAGAAAGGAATACTCATTATCTGCTGGACAATCTCAAGTCTCATGCACTAGTCTTCTGAGGTAAAACGCAAACCATGAAACAGAAACAAGCTCTATTTATTCAAACATCCTAAAAATATCTCTTACTACCACTCTACGTAATGTGAAAACCTAGAAGAGAGGCAAGTATTGATCATGTGAGATTCACTGGTAAAAGTTTTTTGAGAGAGCTGTGTGAGCCTTAAACACACATATTCACAGTGCACATATATTTCTGGGAACACACTGTATACTAGCCAGCAAATCCCCCTGCTTCACTCTAGGTGAAACAGAGCTAACATCAAGGACAAGGATTGTTTTTCAAAACCAATAGCATAAGCAAGTCTGTTCCTGAAGGACCAAGATATCAACAACTGTGAGAGAAATGCAGATATGCCAGGGAGTAGCTGAAATTAATGGAATCACACTTCATTATAAATCAACTAAGAATTTGACCCTCTGTCAATACAAGTTCAATGGTAGATTCATAAAGATCAATATATATGCACATACACATCACACTCAGCTTGGAGATGGATCTGTCTCAATACAGCTTCCATCCTTTACAGACCATTCTAATTCTGCCTGTGTGGCTACAGGGCTTCCTACCCATCTATGATACCTCATGCAGCAACACACAGGACTAATGGAGCCGGCGCTCACCCATCGCTTTCATAATAGAAACAGAATGAGACACCAAAATTCAATTCAGGAGCAGTTACTTCAGTTTTCTCAGACCCAGCATGGATATACTGGTTCTCCTCCAGTAGAACATATCCATATGAGTTCATATAAAAGCTCTTACAGTGTGACAAGTTGGCATGTGTTGGCTCAGTCACGGCCACTCCGCACGTGCGTGTTTGCGTGTGCGCACGTGTTCACAGTCTCTCACAAATGGGCTATAACTCAAGTCACCATAAACCAACTTATACTTCAGTGGCAGTGGGTTATGCTAAGTCACATTTCCATGTATCTGTCAGGAACTGGGAGTGTGTGTACATGGACTGTTACCACTGGCAACCAGAAGAGCACAATTACTGAAGTCGTACTACTTGAGAGCCTAAATTCTCAATAGGTACAGGCCATGGAAGAGGTGTTTGATGATATAAGTGAAATTTCCCAGTCTTGATAACTACTTTATTCATTTTTCAGTGATACTACACAGGTCTTCAGCAGCTGCCAAATTTCAAGCACTGATTGCAACCTCACTTACAGAAAAAAAACCACCAAAATTGTTTTGGCCAGGAACTGCTAACTGAAATAGCTCAATGATTTCAGTGTACTTTGTTAGGATTTATAATCCCCAGAGTAAAACACAATCAGCATTTGCAACGCAATGTAAGTATACAAAAAATCAAGTGAAATAGGAATATTCCCACAGCCAAGAATTCTTCTAGACTGGATCTGCTGATGTGCCGGCAGCTGCAAAGGTTTGCAGGCAAGGGGCTTGCAGAAGAGCATGTAGGATGTCTGAACTCCTGGAGCAGGAAGAGACAGACAGCCTGAGAGACTTAATAGAGCCAGGGTACCCACTCTGGGCTTTTCAAATCTTAACTTGTGGCTCTGTAGGGAAACTGTTCTGATTGAAAAAATAACCACCACTGAAAATGGTCCCTGCTCCTCTCCTCCCACTTTTTCTTGTGCACTGGCATTTTTCTGGCCTCAGATGAGCTAGGTTGGAGATCTGAGCCAGCTGACGGCTCTCGGCTCCTTTCTGTAGGGCTAGTTTTCTGCTGATCTAGCTTTCTGAACACGCTTGCTGGAGGGGGCAGAACACTCAGTGCCAGCAGAAGGGGAGTGGTGGGGGACAGGCAGGGGAAGGGAGAGAAGCAGAGCCCTACTTGGCTGCAGCAGTTGAGCACTACGTCCATTTACTGGTATCTAAGTATGACAACATTAGCATTCCTGTCCCATAAAGGAAGAACAATCAATTCAACTCCACTTCTTAGGGCTTCAAATCTGATTTTTCTAGCAAATAGTTTGCTTGATTGTAAGGTACTTCCCATTGCTTACTGCAAATAGAGCTGGCAAATGATGCTGCAACAGGACAGCATTTTGAACCTTTCTTTTCCCCAAATTGTTACAAATGCAAACTGTTCCTGGTTGCATTTGTGCAAGCTCTCTGGGAACAGTGTTATAGGGAAGAGACCAGCCATGGAATGCACATGTGGATCCATTTGGGTGCCTTGGTCCTGGGCAGGTGTGCCCAGGCTTTGTTGATCCTCTGAGATAATCAACATAGCCCAAACCACTACAGAGAAGGACAAGAAGAGGAAGGAGGACACAGGGAAGGGGAGGCATGAGGTCACAGGCTGAGATGGGAACTCAGGCATCCTGAGTGCAGACAACACAGCCTGGCCAAGGTGTCCGGTGGCTTCTGCACACACTATGCATTCCCTTGACTGCAGAAGAGCTGTGTTGTGGACCTGTCATCTCATGGCCACAGTGACCTCAGATAGCTGTTTGTATGGGGCCTGGCCCCCTCAGTTCAAACACTGCTTTACACAGGTCCAAACAGCACAGAAAGTGGGCCAAAATTAACCAAATCCAACCAGGCAGTAACCATCCCTCACCCCTTTCTCAAGCTAGCCCAGTGGAAAGGCTTTCTAATTGAATTCCCATATGTCTAATACAAAATAAATACAAAACTCCACAGAGGCTACACAGAGGCTGTAAGTGATGTAAGGCATCTGGAGCTGAGGTTTAATGCTGCTCTCTTCCCCACTCTACCATGCTGTCCTGGTCTCACCCCAACGTGTACACAGTCACTTTGGGGGTGCCAAAACTATTCCATTAGTGCTGCCCGGTGCATGTGGAGTGGTTTCAACAGGGCGAACTAAGAGGATATATATCATCCCTAACACAGCAGCTAATTAGGCCAGAGAGAGCCAAACAACCTCAGTGAAGAACCACATGAACAACTTTGTCTTACTGTGACACTCCAGGTCTCCTCAGCTTCTGTTGAGCTTTTTTAGCTCAAGAGAATTTGCATGAAGCAAGCAGCACATCAGCATCTACATAGCCACAAATATAAAACCAGAGAATTAAAAGGTCCCAAGTCTCCACTCTGCACCTTTATTCCCCTTCTCTCAGACTGTAATACTATTTTTTGTTATCAACTGGTAATTTGCTGACCTCTCAATTCTTCCCAACAGCTGCAGCTTACAGACTTCTTCTAATGTTATTCCAATGAAAGTTTAATGAGATCTTTGCTTTAAATAACCTAATGAAATAAGGGTACCAATTAATCCCTTTGGGCTAAAGTCAGTTCCTCTTTATTTTTGTTCTCTAAAAGAGGCTGTAAAAGTCCCTCCTGCAGACGGTGGTCCTGTGGAACTTCATGGAGATTAACCCATGAGTTTCAACACAAGTGTGGTGGGGAGTTTGAAATTTTTCAGTCGGAAAGGATTTTCCATTGCAGAAATGGTTTGTTAAAAGCAATACATTTTGTGAACAGTATTTCCAAAGAAAAAATAATTACAGAATTTCAGCACTACAGAAAACCAAAAAAATCTGCCAAAGTAAAATAAAACCAAATGATAAAATATAAAAATTCACCATGACATGGAAATTCCAATTTTCAGCTGGTGTAGCAGAAATTTTCAACTATGCAAATAGCTTGACCTCCAACTGTTGAGTACCTTCTCAACAGGTACTCAACAACATCCATTCTATGCAACCATGCAGAATTCCCAAAACCAGAAAGGGATCTTCATGTAAAATCTGTCTACATCTCACGTGTAAAGCAAGACACAGCATGCCGCTCAGTAATTTCAGCATTCTTGGATGAGATGTTGCAATATTTGCTACACTTGCTCTTGACAAGGGCAGGTTGGATGGGGCTCTGAGCAACCTGGACTAGAGGAAGGTGTCCCCACCCATGACAGGGGGATTGGAACTAGATGATCTTTACGGTCCTTTCCAACCCGAAACCATTCTGTGATTCTGTGACATGAGCTGCACCTCCAGTGCAGACCTGGAGTACTTGGTGAGGCTAAATGCTCACTGGATAGCTGGGAATGGCTGGGCTGCAATAGCACAGACCTCTGAGCTGTCTCTTTTATTCCCTTGAGCAATATCAGTCTGGCATCTCCCTGCCACTGCTGTTGGATGGCTTTTGCTCTCTGAATTAGCTCACTTAATGTTCATGTATCTCAACACTGCACTGTAATCTGCAGTGTAGACTGAGCATTATTTCTCATCTAAATTTATCCAGCTTCAATTTTCAGCCACTGGATTCTGTTATGCCTCTGTCTATCCATTCTAAAAACCTTCTATTATTAGAAATATGCTACAGAGTTGAACAGATCACATCCATCATCGGTTTGTGATCCTCCCACAGTTTTCCTCACTTTTAAACCACAGTCTCCTGTCTCTGCATAGGGGTGTTCTTTTTTCAGCCTCTGTTTTACAGTGGGGAAGCAAGTGCAAGGCTGTGAGCATGGCATAGGCTGTGGATGCAGCTCGTACTGGAAGAGGACGATCAGAGGGCAAAAAATACTGGTAAGTCCATCTGCTGTGTTGCTGTGTCCAGCATCACTGCGGGCACACTTGCATTATGTCAGTGTTTCACATGGTTGGTGTTGCCTGAAAGATTATTCTGGCTTTGGCTTGATCTCTCACCTGATAGGTGTTTAGCTTCTGTCCTGCCCTGCTTTGTTCTCACAGTTGTACACCAATAAAGCTACCTTCTCTTCTCCTCTAAACTGTCCTCCAAACCTTTAGGTAAACCAGCTACAGAAAACAGGTTCTGTCGTTCACCTGGCTCTCAAATCACAGCTGGTTTTGGAAAGAGCTTGGATATGGACCTCATTGTGCGAGATCAGGTTCATCCACAGGGATGAGAATCCTTTGTCTGCAAAAAACAGCTTGCAAAGTTCAATGCAAGTTTCTTGCTTAGTCCTGACGTTTGTGTGCTGCCCACACAGCCGAAGTGAACAATGAACTGTGGGAAACATTCCTCTGCCGCTCTCGCCAAGCTGCCAGAGCGGGATGCAGAGCTAGGATTTATAGAGTTAAGAATTACACAAGGTTATACTGCTATATAAAATGCAATTAAGATGCAAAGAATATTTTATAGCCTGACTGCATCAGTGTCATAGAATTTCATAGCTGACTGTGTGTTTTTCCATTTCCTAGAGCACTCTTTAAAAGCTGAAGGAAATGTATTAAAAGCCAACAAGATTAAATTATACATAGTTCCTATTACTTTGTTCTCATAAAAGGACCTCACATGGACACCTCAACCTAAAACACAGGAATGATGAGGTTATTTTTGCCATAAGCCAAACATATGTCCTTTAGATTATGTAAGAAATATTTGTGGTCCCTGCTGGTGTTGTCAGAATGTACATCATATATTAGATTCCTGAATACACAGAAATACCCTGCTATTAAAGCTAAACAAAAGAGATTTAACTGGTTGGACTAATGAATTTCAGGAACTGATTATCCATGGCAGTATGATACTGGCTGACGTGTTAAAAACAGTGAAATAATGTAGGACCTTGCCTAAATAAGATTTATACACAGTGCCAGCTAGCTGGTAAAAAATAGCAATAACCTTTTAAAACATTAATTTAGGCTTTTATTAGAATACAAAGAACCTCCAGTTTTTGAAAGCAGGCATTGTCTCCCCTTTTAATTTCAACAGCACCATGGCTTGAATACAACACAGCAGGGTGTGTGTTTTCTAAAGTTGGGTTATTATCAGAGCGCTCAACGCAGTTTGCCAATAAGCCTTTATTTGGCAAAGCTTAAAACTGCTGACAAATGAGATTCTTCCTCCAGCAGTAAAACAAGGCACAGTAAAATATGCCTAATTACAAAAACACACCGAGAACCACTGTGAAGTATGCACATTGCTAAAAAATCAAATGATCTCTGCATCACAACCGAGAGGCTGGAATCCCAATCCATCTATATTCATGGAATAAAAATATATAAACACTGAAGACCTAGAGACAAGATCCTGCCTGGTTTATTCCTTGTACCATCCCACCACACAAAAAGACCCCATCAAGCCCTTTTTGAGAGTGCAGTGATCCACTGCCATAAGACAGCCTGCTTCTGCTCCTGCAGTCACTCTGGACCTTAGGAGCCTTCTAACCATGCCAAGATGAGCATCCTGTAACATCAGAAGCAGGTTTAAGCACACAGAGGAAGAAATCTGAAAATAAATTTCTCATCTTGAACTACAAATTCAGTGAACTGATTGCTTGCCTACAAAAGTACGACAGTGCTTTTTCTTCAGTATCTCTGTTACTTTCTCTCCATTGGTGTGAATTGATGCAGAGCTGAGGATGCAATAAAAACCTTGAAACTAAATGGAAATATCAACATGTTTAAAGTGAAGTAGCTCTTTATATCTCTCTCCAATGTAAGACTGGATCACTAACAGACTTGTTTCTTTTCTCTAAGAGTGTAGGATAGCGTGCACTTTTAGTTCAGATGCGAGTCTCATTCCATGACAGCTACGTGTAGGCACCAGTAGCACTGATGAACTCTATTCTAATTCCAATGGAATTAGTACTATTCTGTGGGAGATTATTTTGCCCACTTGGTTAAAGGTTGTTTCTAATATACCTTTCATCCATCAGCATTTCAGTAGTTATTTGTGAGCAACATTGTCTGACAAGAGAATGTAAGCAATGAAGAGCCACCGTGTACAAGACAGAGAAACAGAAAATGATTTTAAAATTGCATTTTGATTGAGGGACACAGTCCATTTAGTTGACATAGTAGAAAACTTTCGAGCAGAAAATTCTCTTGACTTCAATTTTGGGACATTTAATAATATTCCCAGGCAAAACTCAGACAAACGAGTAAATTGGTACAACCATAAGCAATATTGCTGTTTTTTGTCTATGGTGCATTTTTTGCATATTTTTAATATTTTTAAATATGTGCTATTTTAAATGTTTCATTTACCAGAAATATTAATAAAATATTAAGAAACACACTAAAACATTATAAAAACCTATTAAAAACATTATAAAACATTAAGAAGCCCATTACAGCAAAGGCAAGTACAGCAAGAGTAAAAATGCCAGAGCCTCAAATAAAATGTTCTCTAACATAATGGAGTGTCTTATTTGTTGCTGTGTCCTGTCACTTCCTTCAGCTGCACTGAGCGTCCCTGAATGGAGATTTACAGCAGCCACCACAGTGTGCCTAGTTGCTTAGTCTGTGACTACATTTAAGCCAGGACTGAAGGGTTTTATGTTTATTCTCACTACTTTCAGGACTGAATTGTCTTAGTTTCCAGCATACCTTTTCTGGCCATTACAGCCCTAAACTCAAATTTTACTTTGAAAATTAAACTTGGTACTTCCCAGTTTTTCTGTGCTAGCTGAGGTCTGATACACTTGCACCTAAATAACATTAGGAATCTTGTCAGAAGTGCCTGAAATGCTGAAGGAACTCTAAATTCCCTTTTCAAAAGCATTTAAATTGTAAGAGGGGACCAATTTAATAGAGAACTAATTCACTTAGGCTTCTGAGTGCACTAAGTCACTTTCGAAAATAAGCCCCAGCCTCTAAGGTCATATAAGCCCTTTTGAAAACTTTACACGGCAGCTCAAATTCACCTTAATTGTATTGATAATGGAGTTCAGGCTCAGGCTGAAACAGGATTCCTGGGAATCATGTATAACCAAAGAAAGATCCTAGTTTCATTGTGAGATCCCAGGTTAGGCTTGCAGAGCTGGCAGGGCAAAGAGAAGAGCTTTTCATTGATCATATGTGGTCTGTAGATAACTGAGACACAACAGAGCTCTAGATGTGTATCTTTCTGAAAAGGACAGTTGTTAAAAGGATAAGAGGAAACCTGAGGAGAACAATACACAATATATTGGTCTAGAAATTAACAGCTGCCCATAGCAGAACTGGTACATGGCATATGGAAAGTGCAACAAAGCTGTGTTCATATCTAAAACTAAACTGCTGTTCATGATGTGCTCAGAAAGGGCTGTGATGTGAGCATGTGAAGTAGTGTGCTGTGCTGCCCAGAGCCAGAGGAGCAGGGAAACTGCAGGGAATTCAGAAGACAGCAGCAAATGAGATGAGGAAGACAGAACGACCAAGGTATGAGACAGGATTAAGAGTTAACTGTACATATCCTGCCTGACCACTGAATTAAAGTGCCCAGCTAATATAAATGCCTTGGGAACAGAATTATTATTTATAGGGGTGTTTTAATTATAGTATCACAGAATATGATGCGTTACAAGGGACCAAACAGGATCATCACGTCTTGCAGGAGGCTTGCAGAAGACCATCCCCAAGAATCACACCATGTGCCTGAGAGCATTGTCCAAATGCTCCTTGACCTCTGTCAGGCTGGTGCTGTGGCCACTTCCCTGGGGAGCCTGTTCCAGTGCCTCACTACCCTTTGAGTGAAAAAACTTCTTCTGCTATCCAATCTAAACCTCCCCTGACTCAGTTTCATGCTGTTTCCTCAAGCTCTGTCACTGGTCATCAGAGAGCAGAGATCAGTGCCTGCCCCTCCTCTTCCCCTCCTGAGGAAGCTGCAGACTGCAGTGAGGTGTCCCCTCAGTCTCCTCCAGGCAAAACAGACCAAGTGCCCTCAGCCACTCCTCACATGGCTTCCCCTCAAGGCCTCCCACCACCCTTGTTGCCCTCCTTTGGACACTCTCTAATGGCTTAATGTCTTTTTTATATGGTGGCACCCAGAACTGCCCCAGCACTGGAGGTGAGGCTGCCCCAGTGCACAGCAGAGCAGGACAATCCCCTCCCTTAGCCAGCTGATGCCCTCAGCACATGCTTGGCCTTCCTGGGTGTCAGGGCACTGCTGGCTCATGTTCAACTTGCCATTGACCAGGACCCCCAAGTCTCTTTCTGTGGCACTGGTTTCCAGGATCTCATTCCCCAGTCTGTGTACACAACCAGGATTGCCCTGTCCCAGGTGCAGACTCCAGGACTTGTCCTTGTTAAACTTAATATGGTTAGTGATCGCCCAGGCTTCTGATTTTTTGAGGTCCTCTCTGCAGGGTCTCTCTGCCCTCAACGGAGTCAACAGTTCTTCCCAATTTAGTGCTGCCAGCAAATTTAAGTGTTCCCTTGAGTCTTACATTCAAGTTGTTAATGAAGATGTTGAAGAGAATTGGGCCAACCAGTTAAAGCAGGGAACATCAGGAATGGATTTAAAAACTCGGACACATGTAAGGCATACATCAACTGTGTGTAAGCAGAGCCATGGTAACTCTTTACCTGCACACTTTTAGCCCAAAAGTTCCTTAGCACTAAACTGCCCTGAAATAGGTTAGAAAAGGCTGAAATTTTTAAGTCTGCAAGGGAGAACAAAGCTACAACCAGAGCTGAGCTCAGCTGGGATAACTTGCTCATGAGGCTAAAGAAAAAAGAAAAATAAATATTCTGCATATCAGGGAAAAAAATTCTTAACTCTGAGATCTACTGACTTTATTGTGTCTTTAGGAAGAAGGGGAAGACTTACTACTTGGGTTGCCCAAAAGTAGACTGACAAAATAAAAGACAGTGTACTACAAGAAATAACAGCAAGAGAATAGTAAGATGTCCCAAAAGTCTGGGCAGCTTTCTTCACCTCTTATTTCTGCAACTGTCAGATTTCTTTCTGTGGACTACTGAGGGAAAGAGTCTAAATAGAATCAAAGCCCCTCAGTTTCCCTTTTGTTCCAGGATTCAGTTTACTAGACCATTTTTTTCAACCTCTCTTATGTTAGAATAAATGTTTTCCCACTTGCTATCTGAAACTGAGAGTGACAAAATACCCCAAGAAAAAAATGTTCTCATAGCATTTCCAGCTGGGACAAGACACAAAGATTGCTAAAAATCTCATGAGAAAGTTTATTATTAAGAGATTTGCAACCCCATCTTTTAATGTTCTGCTCAGTGCTACACTGTTGCCAAAAATGACTCTAAGGCTTGCTTCTCCTGAAAGCTGTCTGTCAGTGACCACTGCAATTTAAGGTATAACTCCCAAAAATACAGGTAGGTATGTTGCAATTAGGTGTCACTGCAAGAATTGAGGCTGATGGGTGGTGTCAGTGTGGGTATGAGATGCGGGAGCTCTTCCCTGGAAGGCAGTGGGGAGCTCAGTGCAGGGAACAGACAGTTTGGAAGCCCCCCTCAGTGCTGCTCTGCCTTCCCAGCATGGAAGACCATGGTTTAGCCCATGCAATTGCATGAGATTTCACAGGATCACAGGACAGGTCAGGTTGGAGGGACCCCTGTGGGCCATCTAGTCCAACCTCCCTGCTCAAGCAGGGTGATCCCAGAGTGCATGGCACGGGACTGAGCAGTTGCAAGAGTAGCAAGGACTTGGTCCAAAGCAAAACTACACATAACACATACAGGTGAAGGCTGCGGTCCTTGGCACCCACAGAAGCCTCTGTTCCACCACAGCGCTTGCTAAGAACATGACCACTTGCATTTCTACTCGTGCAAGCATCCTGGTGATACCACCCCTCTCTGTCTTCATGGACTTCACTGAGTGTGGTGTGTCCCCACCAGACAGAGTCTTAAAGATCACCTTCCTGGAAAGTGCTTTGAGTTCTTCAAACAAAAGACATCCTGCAAAATATTACAGAAAGGCTTCAATCAGTGCCTCAGTGCTTGGGACTTGTCTCATGATTTTTCTTTATATATATATATATATATATATATATAAAATTCCAAAAGGAAACTGTGATCTCCCAAATGTTCTTATGTTCGATAAAATAACAAAGCTCTTTTTTTGTTCAACATGAAATAGAAAGGCTTTTGGTCTTCACAGTATTTTTTCTCACATCCCTTTCATTGAGATGACATGAGGAAAAAAAAGAATGGAGCGGGGGGAAGGGGGAAAAATAAAAGATGAAGAAATTTCATTTATCAGCTTCAGATTTTTCACTTTTTTCTTTTCATCCCAATCTGAAAATGTAAACATAGCTTTCTGATAAGATTCTTACTTTTGCAAGAGACCTTTTGCCTAAAAAATTTAGCATATACATTAAAAAAAAATCAGCTATGAACAACATACAGCCAAAGCCTTGGCCTTGGGGCTTGCACAGGTTTTAGTTTACAAGCATGAGAAGTTTAAATATGAGACTATAAGTGTTCTTTGATACTGGACTGATTGGAAAAATTCCAAAAGCCTTGAAGTGGAGAGAAAAGATGTATATTTAGGAAAAGAGCAATTAAATAAACAATAATTAAAATATTGCAATATAAAGACTAGGATGTTGAAAACTTGCATTGACTAATGAATATATGAGAAGAGTTCTTTTTTCGGCTCAATCCACAATGCCCAAGATATCATTAAACTTAAAACAATGGGGAAGAAAACTGTTTTACATCCATGTTACTAATTTCATGACAGTGTCGTGACTTAGTTATAAGTGATTCCATGTAAGTACTGGTTTAAAGCTAGGGGAATGGGAAAAAAGGTTTTATTTTAGGTTTTACTTCCTGATACGAAAGCATCTGACTTTTTAGAAATACGATGGGACTGATCTGTTCCTTGTCTCTATGGGTTTATCCTGATGCAGACCACTTGCAAATCCTGCCCAATAAATTTTGTATCAATTGAATTTTATTAGCAGATGAAAAAGTCATGATCTGACTGAGTCAGTCTTGTGACTGAGATGAACGGAAAAGTTTTCAATAGAAAAATCTGAGAAAAACCAAAACCCCTCAATTCTAATTGAACTTGTAAGTTTGACAACAAAATGTAGACACTCTCAGCTCGAGGCCATGCAGCCTTTGATTGCCAGCTCTGGGAATGTGCAGGTGTTGGATCACCCACAGGCAGTGCTGCCCCATGACTCCCCTCAGGCAAAACCCCTGCTCTTTGATCCCTCCCCAGATCTCAATGGGAGTTCCCCCCTCCCTGGGTCCAGGTGGACTAGGGAAACTGGGAAAGCTCTCTCTGGAAATGAAATCCACTTTGCAGATCCTGTACCTCAGCCCCTCCTCTCCACACGAGTGAACTGGAGAGAGGAGAACAAGAGTTCCACCCAGTTTTCCAGAGGTGAAACAGGGCCTCTGTCCAAATGCCTGAAGAGTGATGCACCATGGACAGGCAGTGGGAAGGAGATGTCTTGATTACCTGTGCAGTACAGACCAGGACAGATGGTGACAAATTGGCATGTTCCCACTGTGGAAGAGCAGATACACCCTTCATCACTGCTCCTCCCTGAGACAATACACACATGTCAAAGGTTTGGGCATAAACTGCTCATGGATTCTCCTGATGTGTTCATATACAAACAGCAGCATTTGCCAGGAAAGTATCTTGCAATGTTATATGACAACTTTACGGTAGTCTTTGAAGGAGCCCATATCCATTCTCCCAGGTCAGACTTGCGCAGATCACTACAGGGCTCAGGCTCACACTTTCTGCAGCACCCATCTACACTGCACTGGCAGTCAGATTCAGATGACCTTTACACTATCTGAAAAAATTTAGAGGACTGACTGCTTTTGCTACAGCAACAAGTTGTCAGAGATGTCATGTGGATGCACACAGGGGAAGGAAGGAAGGAAGGAAGGAAGGAAGGAAGGAAGGAAGGAAGGAAAGGAGTTCAAGCTTTTAGAGACCAGCAAGTCAACACCATAGTCTCAGCAGGGGTCCATGGCAAAGATAAGGCCTGTCTAAGCCAGACGCAGGATGTGATGTGGGACAGAACATGTCTACGGAGTGGGCTCTCTGGAATGACTCTGAAGTCCAAGGTTTTGTCACATTACTCTTTCACACAATAAAGCTGCAACACAAGCTGTGAAATCATACCTCCAAAAAATACAGAACAGCTGGAATAACTAATTGGTCAAGGAGGAAAACAGTCACCTCTGCCCTGGGCTAATGCCATGGGTTAAGGTTCTCAGAGTACCACAAAGACAGTAGAGCATGAAAACCTGAGACAGAGAAACGAAAGAGTGAAGGAAAGAGGTAAGGAATGCCAAAACTTGGCTATTTCTATATACTTTGGAGATTTTAAAATTATACCAATTTTTGTGCTGATAATGAGACAAATGCAGGCACACAATTGCAGCCCACAGGAGGGAAAAGAAATCAGGAATATCAGCATCAGTTTTAATTTGTCGTCTTCAATCAAGTCTGATGCCTACCACAAGAACAAGAACACCAAATGCTGACCTGAATCCCCACTCCACCAGCTTTTATTTCTTGTCTTTTAATTCTTGCCTTTTAATTCTTGCTTCTCTGAATTCTAAAGAAGAAGAGAATCAGAGTCTTATATCTCTGAATGTGGCATCTTCTATAGCTACTGATTCAGCGTTTTAATTCTGCTGTGGCACTACAATGTGAATAAACGTGGGTATGTATTTAAGCATTCAACACAAGGATGTTTGGCAGGCTCACTCATAACTGTCTGCCCTGAAGGTTATTCAGTTTGTTTGCACTTTTTCCTGTAATACCTCCAACAGTCACTGTCATGGAGAGGATGTTTTGGTAAATGTATGTTCCCCTGAATTAGCAAGTTAATTTCTAGGCATAAGAAATGTTCTGATGAGCATTCAGTCACCACCACACTAACAAATGACAGTAGCAAAAAAAGCCAGATGAACTGCACAGCCAAAGACCCTGGAGTATTTTAAAAGTGAGTTGAAAGCCTACAGGGCCAGATCCTCCTCTCTCCTTTACATTTACACAGGAAACCACATCCTGTCATTGAGAACCTGGTGAAAGCGAAAGTTTGCTGAGCAGAAGAGCCCCTGTGCACCCATTAACAGCTCTGGGCAGGAATCTGACGCAGCTCCTGCCTGAGAGGCAGCAGGAAAAAATACAGTCCTCTCAGGAGCACGAGGCAGGTTACAAGTTGCTACCTTTGACAGCAAATCTGCCCTCAACTTCCTTGAATGTGGGAGAAGACAAGAAATGCTGTATACTTAGCACAACAGAAATGCTTTTCTGATGCTTGGAGCCCCTCCCCAGCAGGGAATAATGCAAAACCAGCAATATAAACCACAGGCAAAGGGATTGATCTGCAAGTGGTATAAATTGATAGGGTTGAGAGAACCCAGCTGACTGATGCTTTGAGGCTACCTGGGGCTTATACTTCCTTTTACTGAAAAATTCATAAGTAATTTTCACATAGCTTAGTGAGAATATTTTTCTGCATTCCTTTTCCAGCAAACCTGAACTGGACTACACACAAAGAGTTTGCATGCACTGGAAACAAAGCCAAATTACAGACATGGATTTCAAATAGATCAGTTAAAGGCCATTAAATACTAATATGGAAGGTTTAATTCTGAAATAAAGTAACTGTAACTTGTTTTAACACTGAATTAAGCAAACTAAAAGCTCCTTTATGTATGAACAAAAGCAGGTACCCATGAGTTTAACAGATTTTACCTCAAACACTTTAAATTCACCTTTTAGTTATTTCACTCTATCTTCCATGCAGATAAGCCAAAGCAGTACCACTTTTACTGAGGTTTTGTCTCAGGTGCCAGCTTACCCTCTGTAGCCAGTCTTAAACCAAAATACGGGTATCTCTACAGGGGTTTACACTAGCTTTCCTAAACTGGTTTACAAAATAAACCTAATTCCAATAAAATCTAAACAGCTGAAAGAATGGGATTTATAGATAAATGAGGAGGGATGGCATAAAAGCTTCATTGATTTCTAGCTGTGCTTCTGTTCTAAATCCCATTCTCTCCTAGTCTGCTGCCTCTGTTGAAGACTGTAGGATCTTTCTTTTTTGATTTAAAACTTCAGCTGTGTTTCAACTTACTTCACTAGACTGACAAAGAAGACTTAATCCCTCTTGGAATCTGCAAGATGTAAAAGGCTGTGAGTTAGCCAGGCTTGATAGGACTTTGACCGGGAAATTGCCAGAGGTTTTTGCTGTTACAGGTTGTTCCTATTCATCAGAGCCATCCCCACCTTCAGCCAGGACTCTGCAGAGTTGAGGCCACTAAAAATGGGGAGATAGTGCATGGGGCAACAGAATCCCCCTCTTTTGCATATGAATCCAATCTTATTTCATCTTCTGGTTAGATTCAGACTTCTATATGGCCACAATATCATTCCATGGTCACATGGTTTGCACACACTATACAAAATACTCCAGACTGACACTACAGGCTTTTGGTTTGTTGGATGAGACTAGCGGAAGGTGTCACTGCCCATGGGAGTGGGGATGATCTTTAAGGACCCTTCCAACCTAAACTATTATATGATTATAAGATAATCAGTAAAATAAAAACACATAGAAAAACTAATTTCATCCCATCCAGACACTTTGGTCATGCTTGGTAGAGAGGGAGTCCTCATTATGCACGACCCAACAGCTGGTAAAGCATTTAGAAAATGCTAATGACTAACGACAGTGACAAACATCTTTTTGGAGGATATAATTTGCCATCAACTAAGGCAAATATTTATACATGCCATTATCACTTCCTGGTGGGATTACTGTAATCCATTATTTGCAGGTCTTCATGCTACCGTACTTCCTTTGGGGATTTGAATTTTTGCAGAACTGTGGCTCCAAAATGCTCATCCCAGCCAAGATTCATTACTCACGTTACAGGCAAAGCTCCACTGACTTCCTCTGCAGCACAGAACTGACTTAAAAGACTTTTTGCTTATATGCAGAACCAAATGGTGATTAATCCATCATGCCTGTAGTGCAAAACTGGTTTGGGTCTTAATTCCAAAGGTTTTCCATAAATTGCTGTCATTTTGCATAGCATCTAAGGGTTTACTCACAATCCAAACATGTTAAGGACCAAAATAAATGTTGTTAACACAAAAATCACTTCACTAGCTATGTCTGTAAAAAGTGTCCAGAGCCTTTCCAAGTGCCTTGATTAACTGAGAAGTAATTACATTCTGAAAACTGGTGAGTAATTTCACATTTGTGGCACTCAGAGACTGGCCTCTGTTCCCTTTTGCTTTAGTGCAGATAAATGCTAACCCCACAAGTTTCCACCAATGTCAGGGGTTGCTGGTCAGCACTCTGAGAGATCATGCTGCTTCCCAAGGTGCAGTTAAGAGCCAACAGTCTTTGAGTCACAGCCACTCAGCACATGGTGGCAGGAGTTTCAAGATATTACCACCAGCTTTTCTTATTCCTCAGCAGCAAACTGCTGTCTCTGGCCCAAAGCTGCAGACAGGACCACAGGAGCAGTGTTCAGCCTAAAGGACAGAGCAAAGCTGGTCTTATGCAGCTGCTGAACAGTGCATGGCAGAGGCTAAGCCAGAGGCTCCAGGGCTGGCTCCTGCCAGTGCTGAGCCAAGGCTGGCTGGTAATCCTGAGACAAGAGTCAGCAGAGAGCTGCAAGAGGGAGATGCTTTCATTTTTGCAGTGAGTTTCGTCAGGACTTTTTCTGTCAGCACCTTGATTTTTTGCAAATGTCAGCCTACAGAAATAGCTGATGTTGGGCAAGACAGCCCTGATGTTTCATCCTCCACGGCAGGGGCCCACCAAGCACCACTGCCATCACCTGACCACCTCCCTGAAGAGGCTTCGACAAGGCACACGACAAGCTAAACAGGGAGGGGTTAATTTCCAGGCAACCTCCAGCGACTAATACAAGGCTGTCATCAGCTCAGTGCTAAGCAGATGACTCTGAACACCTTAAAAAGAAGACACTATTTCTGCAACAGTGGCAGGGGGATAATAGCTTAAAGAGATCACCTTTAAACTGTAAAATATAGGTGACAAACAGCAATTTTTGGAACATTCTCCTTAGCATTATCTGAAGCAGGATAAAAACAACATCACTTATTATAAATTTTGACTGACAGTCCCAAACCCCACCACTCCTGAAGAACACATAATTTTGAGGCTGAGTAATCATAAGAGCACAACAATATGATAAACAAAACTCTTCAGTGCAGTTGCTGCTGCCAGCTCTGTACTGCAGAGCAGATTTACATGGAATGTGTGTCTTGGGGTGAAACTGAGTCCTTACAACAACTTTTTTTTGTCTGCAAGACGTGGTTCCTTAGACATCAAAGCAGGAGACAGCATGTACTCCAGGTCCAGTCCATAGGGTGGTACAAACCTCCCCAACAATCACTGAATATCAAAGACCTCACCACTGTTTGCTCCACAGGCAGAATGCCACTCTTCAACCTTATCTTGAAAGGATGTTTAAGGTACGTGTTGGCATGTTCATTTAACAAACACATAATTAAACTCCCTTCTAAGCTCTCTATAACTGATGCTTGTCTCCTGGAAGAAGCTGGCAGAAGAAACAGCATGTGTCCAAGGGACAGTCCCTGTTGCACAACACAGTACTCAAAGGTGGTGAGATGTAACAGCAGTGAGCTGGCAACTGGTAAGAAGTGAGCAGAGGCAAAGATGAAGCTTAACTAATTTGTGAGCAGTAGTGATGTTCTGAAGTTTTTCCAAGTGTAACTCAGGTCTGTGTCTTTCTTCAAAAGAAAAAGGGAGACAGACCAAAACACCCAAGGGCTAATGGTGCTTGGAAAGAAAGATGGAGCTGTAATCAAGCTGACTTTAGCAGCATGGAGAGCTGCATTGCTGCCTCTGTTTTCTGCACAGACAGAAAAGGTCAGATTTCTAGCTACTAATCAACAGCTAGAAAGCAGCCTCAGGATTTAGTCTTGGCATCATTTCTGGAAAAGGTTAGGAAGTCAAAGTTTATTATTGTGACATTCTCAAATAATTAACTTATGGATGAGACATGATTTTTTTATCAAGTGTGAACTGAAAAAACATCTTCTCAGCAAGGCATAATCATAGAAAAGTCTGGGAAACAGTTTCCACGGCTTTGGTGTGTCAATCTGAAACCATGAGAAAATGAGGAAACAGAAATTAGAGGCAAAGTCTCTCCTGGTACCTGAAGAAATAACAGAGCAATGGTAGCTGCAAAAGATAAATCTCTCTCCAGGAGATGGAGATAGTTTGCAGATACCCTTTTCCTTGAAGAAGGCAATGTAACAGGCTCTGGGAAAAAATTATTCCACTTAAAAGGCCAAAACTGATGAATAACACTTCAAACTTCTCACCCTAAGGAAGTGCAACTTTTGTTCATAATTTGGTGAGCTAAATAAGTAGTCTGCAATGGAGCAAAGACATCAGACATGGCGGTAGGTCTTACCTCAGACAGCAACAAAAAAAAAACCAGTGGACATTAGAGAGATTTGATATGAGATAGGCTGCATTGCTTATATGTTGCTGCTTTGAGTCCTTTTTGGAACCCTAAAAGCTCTGTCTGCATTTCTAGGAGCAATTTGGAAGCATAACCCCAACCATGCTGGTATCTAGCATTTCACCAAAGCTAGTATTTCCTCCTTGTTTTAATAGCATAGCTTGAGATTCAGGTTATGTTAGCAACTTCTGCATGCGGTCCTACATAAGATGTACTGCATGCATCTTATCTAAGGCAGAATTCAGCTGCTGGGCTTGGGGTAAATAAGGTTTGAATGTGTCTTCATAAGCCCTTTTCACCCACAACTATCTGGCACAATGATGACAAGGAGGTCTTTAATCATTACTTCTGGTTGCCGTCACTGCTGTAGTCAGTCTCTCAAATTTTCTCCTAGGTGAAACCTGACAGCAAAGCAAGTTGGAGAATGATTTTTGTGTGGAAAACAGTAGGGGGGCATAGAGTAAGGTTGTGTATCACATAACATTAAATCATCTCCTGGTGGCAGACAGTGACTCTGTCTCATGTAATAACAGTCTGTTTGGTCTTAAATCTCAATGAAGCAGTCAGCTGTGCTGACAGAAAAAAACAAAAAACCAAGAGGGCAGGTGGGGCAAAGCAAAAGTTCCTCTGACTGCCTGAATATTAAGCCCGTGTTTCATGAAGGCAGCACGAACAGTTAACATACAACCATCGTTTCCTTCTCCCTGTTGCTCTTGACCTGGTAGCCAAAAAACACAGAGCACATGTGGCAAATTTGATCTGTAGATAACTGCACTCAGTAGAATTGTAACAGTGCATTAACATGAAAAATAACATACTGCACAGCTGCGTGAAAGTGGATCTGGTACTTGTCACATATATTTTAATAGAAGATGCCTAGAAGGTGATCTCAGAACAAACATGCCACAAAGCAAAAGACAGAAAGGAGAAAAAACACCCCCAAATCTCTGCATGTTCTTAAAGGAGTATTGATATACCAAGTGTAGGTTTACAAGGGTTGAAATTAAATTGTTTTAAGGTAGAAATCTCTGTAATCCTTTTTATACAGTAAACCTCAGGTACCAAGGTCTTTGGCAGATGGGCTCTGGAGAATCTTGCTGGGGTGGTGCAAGAGAAGCATCTTGGCACCCCATCCCTTCCCTCTAGCAGCTGATGGAGGGGAGTGTGGGTCAGTGCCTTGGTCAGCTACCTCACTGTCTGCTATTGTGGGCTGAGCTCACCTTCATCAGGCTAGTGAGGGCAGGAGTGGGAGAAGACCCTCCCTTCTGCAAACTCATCTCTCAGGAAAGACAACCTCCCCAGGGCAGTGGGGTAGATGGCTGAGGCAGCAACAGCTTACCAGCCCAACAAGGTTCACTGAAGATTAGTACCCCTAGAGGAACAAACACACTGGACTGTCTTGGTTTGGACCAGATTTTGGCTGTAACCTTAAATGTGCAGCATTTTCTGTGAGTCCCTAATCAGAACCATCTAAGTATGAGCTTTTTATTTCAAATTCTTGCAAAATGATTCCTCCCTTGTAAAAGATAGAAGGATGGTAGTTACACGTAAACAATAAATATTGTTATGGCTTCTTATCTTTGGAAGGTTCCAAAGCTAACCTCCTCCAGTGTCTTTCCAGCAAATATTTTAGAGCTGTATCTTCCCCACAAAACCTTGCATTCCTCAACTGTTTATTGTCAGTGAGCTGATAATCTTGACAGTCCACTTTTACAAGGTCTCAGCTAAAACTTTGAGGGAGGTTGGCAATCTGTGTGAGCTTTCCAAAACCGTTGTTTTCCACACTCATGCATTTTCCAGCATAACAAATCACTGACTCTTTAAAAATCCCTTGTCATTAGCATTTTGGCATGTTTCACTTCAAGAAGAAGACAAGCCAAGAAAACTCAGTGATGATGTTATTAAGCTAGACAGGGAGCACCTGAGGATTTCAGCTCCTCTGCAGTATTAGGAGAGATTTTATTTTATTTAATGCCACGAGTGTATTGGGATGAATACCTCTGTTTGCATCCTAGAAAGCTCCCTTAACTACCAGACAAAGGCTTCATCTGGCAACTTTAACTCAAGCCCCAATAAATATTTTTCATGAATAGAAAACTAAGCGTAAATGACAGATTTAGCTCAGGGGAGCTATGGTCAGGCCTGAACTGCACTGACAGAGCTCTGCTGGGAAGCCTGCATGCTGCCTGCATATAGCCAATATAATAAGCCCTGTGACCTTCTCAGTTCTGAGCATTTGACAAGGGGATGAAAGTATTGCATGAAAAGCAAATCTCTGAAAGCAAAATCCAGTACTCTCTTCCTGGGGTGCATATGACCAGGTACTTCTATTTGGTGGGATAGCAGGCACCCCAGATGGTTTCTCTCAAGGATGCACACTCAGATACTATGGGTGATCTCCTTAAAAGAAAAAAAAAGGGGGGGGCAGGGGCAATAGCCACCAAACTGAGGTCATTTAGACCACTTTACTGCTCCTGAAAGATAATTAATGTCTCGCCTTGCTTAGGGAGAGAGTGGGGAGAGGAACTTCTTCCAAGATTCAGGGCTCCCTTGCAGAGGACAGGAGGGGCACATGCTTGAAACCCCAAACTTTTCTTATTTCCAACAGGGAGAGACTACACCACCATAATATCCATGAGGAGAGGATAAAACATTCTGTTGCAGTGTTGCAAATGTGGCTGAGGAATCGGTAAAAGAAGAGGTGAGGGAAGGAAGGAGCCAGCATCCCCTGACTGTACCTACAGCGGCCCCCCTTTGGGGAGGTCTAAGCCCCTGTCAGGCTCTCAGTGTGATTAGGGCTGTCACATCAGCTGTGCGAGAGCCGCAGGCGCTGAGCAGCGTGCGAGTCCTGCCAAACCTCGGCCCCTCCAGGGCACAAAGCCTCTGAAAGCTGGGCCAAGCCCACACGTCACAGGGGAAAGGCCCCATCCTGCATAGCACGGAGAGGAGCTGGGCAGCCTCAGGCAGGATTTTGCTCGTTGGACTTTCATAAGAGATTTAGAAGCAAAGTCTACATTTTTCAAAATGCTCCAGGAAGTGAAGATGGGCTGTGGGTCCAGCTGGGATTCATGGCTTCAGATAGCCCAGGAGAGCTGGTTCTGTCAGTCCTGCTGGTGAAGTAGGGGAATGAAATGGGAGAAGGCAGTGAGTCCGCCACATTCCAGCAGAACCATGTCAAAATCAAAGCTTCTCCTTTAGGCTGCTCAGCTTTGATGAGTCAGCAAATTCCAACAGAAAAGCACCATTTCCTGTGTTTTCTTCTGACCTGGCCTGGTGCTGAGCTCCCTCACCCAAGATGAAAGTTCTACATGGATCTTGGAGTCAGGAATGTAGTATAGCAACCCCAACCAATAGTGAATGTGAAAAGAAGAGGGCATGGGCATTGTGCAAAGTGTTGTCATGGGGGGAAGCTAAAGAGAACAGATGAGTGGTAGTGCTGAAAAATCAGATTACTGCAAGCCTTGCTCCTGGTTCATTTCTTCATCCTTTCCCTGCACATGGAACACAACTGATGCCAACAACCACCACAAGTTGCTCAAGTGAGCAAAACTCATAATGAAATAAACAGCAAACTGTTATTCCACGCACGGCCATGAGCGTGGCTGTGCAGGGAGACCCCACATTCTGCTGAACAAGCAGGGGAACCTCTGTGGAAGTGGAAAGACCAATTCCCCCAGCCTCTGAGGAAACTCACAGCCATACAACACCAGAGCATGGATCTGTGGGGCAGATCCCCACAACTTGGACTCTTAACTGTAATCACAAACAAGGTATCTTAGCCTTCAGAAATGATCTTCAACTACTGCAAAGAAATAGTTTTGTAAGTTAAAACCTTTGTGTCATTGCCTTGTCTCCCCTTCATTTTAGTGTATTTATTTTCAGAAGGCAGCAGGAAATCCTTGCTGGATGTGTGTGTGACGGTCAGCATGCTGGGACTGAGCTCATTTGGAAGTCAGGGCTCATTTCAAAATCAGGCTTTGCAATAAGCAATAGCATTTATGAAGGACAAGGTGTGGGAGAAGGGGTCAGATCTGTGTTTGCTGAACATGCCAACTAAAGCTATGTTTGAGGAGGAGATCCAGGGCTCAAAGCCTGAAATCAGCTCTGCTGAAGTTCATTTCTGTTCCAGTTAGTGGAGGAAGGGGTTGGGAACCAAGCAAGAGCAGATCTAGCTGCCTGCACAAAGTGGGACAAGTCCCTTTGCTGTACATGCACTTCTGGGAATGTGCCATCCCACCAAAAAAACACCTGAAGCCCAGCCCCGCAGACTTTACTCAGGCATGGAATTTCTCACAGCTCAGCAGCAAGCATATTCATGGGCAAAATATTGCAGAAGTAGCTCATGCAGTATTAAGTGGCATATACATTTACACAGCTATCATATAGCTGAGTAACAAATCATTTAATTTCAGAATGGATGCAAAAACTATTTGCTCCTGAAGAACCCAGACTCATATCCAGGTGCAGGATATCACATTGACTTCAAGAGGAAAAGGATCGTGCCCTTTTGACCATTTATCCCCCATTGAAAACTATATGAGCAGGCAGGGCCAGCTCCAAGGACATGCTGTTTTTTCTGGTTTTTTCTCCCATCAGAGACCACTGGCCTGCCCAGTTGCATCAGCCCTCACTGCTGCAGTCTAAATGTTACTGCATCCAGTGCAGAGCTCACCAAAGTCATCGCACAAAATGTCATTAAGCTCAGCTCAGTTTATTTTACAAACAAATAAATGGCCGTGGAGACGTTCAGATCCCTCAGATAACATAAATCAGCCCCTGACTCAAGCTGGAGGTCTGGCTGCCAGATTTTTATAAGGCTAAATATAAAATGCAGTGGAGCCAGGGTAGGAATTGGGTGAAGATTGGTTGGTACCATTGCCTTGCCAGTGCTGGGACTGGCAAGCTGCTGCTGACCACCAGGCCGCTCACCAGTGTGACAATGCAGATGGACGTGTCTGCTGGGACCAACAGCAGCTCTGCTCAGCCCAAGGAATCAGCATGGATCTTGTTCTTCTGTGGCTTCAAGACCCCACAGGTTATCAGAGGGCTTCCCCAGCCACCTGCACGGTCCCTGCTCATGTGGTGCTCAGATATCACTTTCCTGCCACAGCAGAAACAGTTTTCATTTACTGATAAGGGATTGCAAAAACTTCTGAGACAAAATAGAGAACAAGCACAAGACAACACTCAACTCCACAGTTAAGTGTCATCCCAGCTGCTTCTCACTCATGGTTGTTTAAATTGAGGCTGCATTTTAAAGCTATTCTGGAATTAGTTATAAATTTGAAAGTGACCTAGAAAAATGGAAAAATTAATCTCTTCTCTTAGAATGTGGGAGAGGGGTATCAAGTTCTGGGATTTTCACATTTACTTTTTTTTTCTTGTCACCTTATTTCATTCAAAAGTGATAGCTTTAAAACACCATGATGAAAAAGTTACACTGTTCTGATATCTTCTAAAATAAATTTCACATGAAATACAGTATGTGTTAAAGGCATTTGGATTCCTAGGGAATGTGGGTATACATTTCACTTGTCCTGTTACAACTTCCTATGAATTTACTCAGCTGGCTTCAATAAAAAAAAAAAAAAAGGAAAGAAAAAGAAAGGAAAAATCTGTGGGAATCTTTGTGTGTGTACATTACGAAGCTACTAGGCCTTTACACTGATAATTTAAAACCAGCTAAGCACATGTGCACAGATGGGAAAATCTGAGTAATTTGGTTTCATGTGCTTTCCAGCTTGCTGTAGATTTGCATGCTGAGCCCTGCCTGAGTGCTGAACTCCCAAGTACCTCTTCAGAGACTTAGCATGGCTCTTGCAGAAGATAAAGCCAGGCTATGGCACAGTCTTGTAGCACAACCTTTCTAGGTAAGGAACCCATAAGTTGAATGCTGCTGCTAACATTTATTTCCTTGAAAGGGTCCAGCTAATGCCTAGTAGAGGTGCATAACTGAGCTGTTTCTCCAGCAGTGCCTGCCAGCAGCATTTTGCTCTTGCTTTCAGATGAGTTTTCCAGTGAGGGAGCTGTCGGTGCTTGCTGTGATGGGAGCATCTCTGCCCGCTGTGCTCCAGGAGGAAGCCAGATCATGTGCAAGGGGATCAAGGCCCCTTTTGTGAGACCCGGCCAAGAAGCCTGAGTTTGACATTACAAAAGCTACCGAGTGCTGTAGGAGCTGAGGTTCTGCTTGCAAGAAGACCTTTCAGCTTTGACTGATAACTCTGATAATTTGTGCAGGGGAAATAGATTCAATAGATTCATCTGTGTGCAAAGCTCCGGAGTCAAGGGCTGTGGCTCTGGAGCGGCACTAGTGTGCCTGACCTACAACCAGACCCTACTCCCTGCTCAGCACAGGGTGTTCAGCTACCCTGGACTTCATTTGGCACTTAATTTAAGGGCAGGGAGCTGGTGGTGCTGCTGCACAGTCCAGGTTGGGTTTAACCTGAATGGCTCAACAGGTGACTGTGCCCAGCTTTGCTGCTCTCCAACCATTTCTGGTAGGTCAGACAGGTGTCATGAATGATATCCCTCAGGTACATAGGGTCAGCCTTCCAAAACTTCTGGGAATCTGCAACATAAATAGGCAACTGCAGCCTAAGAGGTGCTTTACACTTCTGCTTTACTTTTTTCCACTTTGCACAGTGTAGTGCACTGGCTCCTTCAGACAGGGTCTTACAAAAGCTCTGTGCCAGCTGGCACCCGGAACCCCTTGGCATCAACAACATTTGACTAAAGACCTCTTAAATCCTAGCAGCTCTCTACACCTTTAGGAAATTAAAGCTCATTGCAGATGTAGACTGGAGAAGGTTAAATCTCGTGGAAGAGGGTTCCAATTGGCTGTGGAGCCGATGTGGCCAGGACACACCAGATTCCCTGGATGGTGGCAGGCGGGATGCTGTGGTTAGCATCACGTTGACTGGCAGCTGGCACTTTGCTCCTAATAAGGAGGTGCAGCTGGGCTAATTGGAGGCAGCTTTCAGCACCGAACAATGCTGGAACGCGCTCCATGGTAGCGGCTGCGAGACAGCACCACTGCTCTGCCCCACATCATACTCGGTGAGAGAGGCACATGAACATTAATGTTAGGAAAAATGGTCAGCTTGTTACCTGACTGGGTGACAGGCATTTCTGTGGCAGCTGCCACCTTGCCAGCACACTGAGGAGCACAGACCTCCGTGGATGAACCTGGCAGGTAGTTATGCTGTAAGCCAACAGACTGAGTGTCCTGTCTTGGCAGCAGCCTCTTACGGAAACCTACAGCACACAGCGTCCTGGCAGTATGTTGGCAACAGTCTTCAATGACCTCTAGTAGGGTGTTTGCAAAGGGTGAAAGCACATCTGTAAAATGCACTGTCTTTGGTTCTGTGCTGTAGTCCAAAACAAGCTATTGAGCAGCTGGAGCTCTTGAAGGACCACATATCCAGGTATAAATTCTCCTTTAATAATTCTTAGGCCTTAAAAAACTATTTATAGATCTCCCATTTACCAAATGTATGATTTCACTACATGGTATGGCTTCCATTTGGTTGCATTACAATTCTCAGCCAGACATATACAGCTGTTTTACAGTTCTAAACCCTCATGCAGAAACTCATCTAAGCTTGAACAGTGGGGAAGGTCATTCCACTTCCTCTGATATTTTTGCAACATTCATGAATTCTCTACTCTTTTCAGCACTGCCCTCCTTTTTGGGAGCGTAGGAATCTGAGATCCTCTCAGCTGTGCTTTTGGAGGTGGCACCATTGCCCCTTGTAAAAACTAAAAATTAACTTGTGAGCCTCAATTACATTTTCTAACACCTTAGTGAGTTATATGCAAGGATTATGCTGGCTTTTTAAATTAAGCAACACTTACATTAGGAGGACAACTTCATATACCACAAAACAAATTACTTCCAAATCTTTAGATCTGCTAATTTCCACAAGAAAGCTTCTTCTCCCATTGTAAACACTGGAACTACTCAACAGAATAGCAAAATCCTTTCTCTCAAAAAAATATAATGTAAAGAAATCCCAAAGACTATTTAATGTCCATAAAATATCTTTCCAGAAAAAAGAAAAAATGCATTTTTCAGCCCTGTTTAACATTTTATGGAAATAATAGAAATTGGTCTTTCATTTGTCTCTGTCTTTCTGAGGTCTTTACAGTGTTTTAGCTGTTATTTGCTGAATTGAAAACACTGCTTTGACCGGAGGCTGGGTGGTGTCACTTGTCTAGCTGCAGATGTCACAGCAGGGGCCGTATTTTCACTACATTACCACAAACAACACAGTTCAAACTGCATTTAATTAGTGGGTACCAAATACTGCTGCCCGCCTTCTCTTAAAGCCCAGGAAACAGCCACGGGTAAACGTTTCACAAAACAGCACAGGATAAATTTAGGTTTCCATAAGCTACCTCAGCTGGCCTCTCTCAACCCCCTGCACCAAGAGAGGTGGATATACACAAAGGGCAATGAAGTGGATAGAAAGGATGGAAACTGGTGCTCTCCAGCTTGGGAAGAGAGGACTGGGGGATCTGTCTACCAACAATGCCAGGAAATTGAGCTCGGGAAGGCAGGAGAGGCCATCGTTTCCAGACAGATGATAGAAATCATCTGTCTAGAAAAACTCCATCATCTGTCTGGGGTTGGATATCATAGATAGTGCTACAGCATAAAGGCTATAAATCTTTAAGATGTATATTAATTTAAGTAAAATCTAAAAGCAGCAGAAAGCATTCTTTCTGGGGTTTGACAACAGCTGAAGTCTCATCCAATCTCACTACAGGCTGAAACTTCTAGAGCTGTTTCTGAATGCCCAAGTGAGCACCTCCTTCAGCAGCAGCTTCCCTGGCACCTTCCTCTTTGGGAAGTGCAGCCTCCCTAATCCCCTCCTCCGGCCATCTCTACTGGTTCTCACAAACAAATGACAAGTTGTTCCCTAAAGACAAGCTGATCCCTCAAGAGACTTCTTCCCAATGCCAGACTTCCACTTTGGATCATTAAAATCTTTGCCCATGATAAGTAGGAGAACGAGGCCTTAAGATAGCTATCACAGAACTCACATAAACCAAAACAAATTTTCATGGGATCCTATTGAAGAACAGCCACTGAAGATGTGTCCTCAGTTTCCTGAGCACATAGCTGGTGGTTTCCTGGAAAGGAGACTGTTCAATCCCAAGCTTACTGCCATAGCAGAGCTTGGAGTGAATTTGAGAACTCTAAGATAAAGAACTGTAGAAGCTGGCAGAGGATGCTGCAGGGTTTTGGGGTAAATCTGAAATCTCATAGTAACCACAAGAGGACTGAATACTCCTCTGAACACTTTCTCATCAAAATACAAAGATACTTCAAATACCTCCAGGAAGAGAAATTAAGTAAATTTATATATTGCTAATCAGCGCCTGGTTTTATGATAGTGCTAAACAAAAAAGGTGTGAAGTTTCCAAATGACAACACCACAATGGTAACTTGGCTGCCTGTACAGCCCTACACTAATGTACATAGCGTGACAGCGAACAGCTACCTGCCCATGGTATAACATCAACATGTGTTTCATAAAAATCAATGATTTGAGAATCTGCCTTCCAGACAGTTGCAAGCCTTACTATAACCCTTGAAAAGCCTCAAAGGAAAGAGGCTTCAGTGTTTTTAAGCCATTAGGCATAAAAGTAGTGGTGGAAAAACCCCAAAACCACCAGCTGCACAAATCAACTAAATAATTGTCAAGTCATCGCCTAAGATTTTCATTTGGAGGTGAAACCATTTGGATTTTTTTCTGTCATGTATGTGCAAGACAACACTATGCATGCATGCTTCCACTTCAGGGAATTATTAAATCTCAAAACACCTTACAGTGTTTATGGTCAGTCCTGCAGAAATGGTATTACAAAATGTCAAGCAAAGGGATGTGTCAGCTACCTTCGTGAAAAACAACAGTAAGTAACAGTGCACAATGTGGATTTGGTTATTCAGTTAATCTGGCTGCAATTCACCAATTTTCTGCCTCTGAATAAGAAACATATAACTACTTTTAGGTCAAGCATTAACAATTGGGGCTACCTTATATTAGGGAAGACAACATATCCGTTTTAAAACAGAGAAAATAAGAAACTCATGTCTCAGTCACATTGTGACTCAAAGCCAAGAGAAGCCAAAATATTCAAAGATATTGGCTAACTCCCACAGAACTGCTTGCAAAGCCAATTTTTAGCCCCAAGTGAATTTCTTCAGTGAGTTATAAGTCCCTAAATTTGGCTTTTAAATGTTACTTGCTGACACAACCTTAATCACAATGCTGCAAAAGCTGTATGTACATCATAACAACAACAACAACAATAATAATATTAATAATAATAATAATAATTTTAAACTAAATGTTTCTAATGTTCAGAACTTTTCAGAACTCCCACAGACACCAGTATCTGAAATAAAACATTTAGGGAAGAGCAATTTAACTATGGTGACTAAAGGTAGTATATGCAGCAATGGTTCTGCATATCTGTTTGAATAAAAAAAATCTGTTTAAATTTAAAAAAAAAAACCAACAAAAAAACTAAGGGTCAAAATACACAGACTAAGAATTCAGTTCTGATGAGATGAGAATAAATATTTGTCCATTTGCAATGCTGTCAGTTAAATGTTATTGCTCAGAGCAAGGACCATGTTCCATGACTCTTGGGGTCTTTTTCTCACATAGGTTTGTTCTTAGTGCTGAAAAGTATTATAAAATTCTCTTAAACTCCTCCTTGAAGGGTCCTATGTGCAAAGCATTACTGAGGTAGACTGGTATTTTCAAAAAAACTTAAGAGATTTTTCCCAAACAAGGAGATCATCAGGCCAAGATTTTCTCCTTATCTGAATATAACTGAAAAACCTGCACTTCATTACCACAGTACTCTCCTACTCTGGGATTTGCATGGTCATACAACCAGGGAGAGACTTTCCACCCCAGAGCTGACAAATTTCTGAGTGCTTTCAGAACCCTGGGATTTCACCGGAGTCTTGCTTCCCAAGTACTTCTGAAAATGAAGCTTCTTTTTAATTGTCCTATTGCGTTTCATGCCAAAAACATCTGTGAAAGGCAAGAGCTGACAAAAATGCACCAACATTTTTTTCTTTTTTTTTCACTCTTGCACATTGTTTGAAAGAGGTTTAAAGCTAAAATAAACTTCTCTGAAGCAACGTGCAGTTCACAGACAATGGCAGCAGCTGCAGATAGCAGAAGTTCATTCCTGTTTATCATATTCATTAAAACTGAAGGGAGAACTGTGGCAGCACCAACTTAATGGTCATCTGAACATAATTATTGAGAAAGCATTGTTCTTTGGAAAGATGCAAAGTGTCAGACGGAACTTCACACCCTTGTCATAAAACCCCCACTTATTTCCTACCATTAATTGGATAAAATGGGCATTGTAGGATCAGAGGTGGAGGGAAATGGGTTAATGAGCAGGTGTAGGAGGCAAATGACACTGGAAACTCAGTGACTACAGAGAGTGGGCAGAGGAAACAAAATCAGATGTGAGCAAATTTCTGGAAGGGAATCGGGTTGACAAAACTTATGAGACAGGACTTTGTGTTCCTATCATCCTTGAACAGTATGAAAAGCAAAACTCTGGCCAGTTTGCACATGTGTTTCAAACAACAAGTCAAGAGAGAAACAAAACCAAACTGTGAATCAAGGGACTGCATTGACAGCCGAAAAGCAAACTCCTTTTGGAATCCAGACACATCCTTGCATCCTACAGTACTGTGCAGGGGTTCCCATGGTGCCATCTCTCTAGAAGCTGGGGCAATTTTTCTCCATAAGTCCAGTGAGCCTCCTCATGGTTCACTGTCAGTCTGTCTTTTCTTTAGTTTCCTTCCTTCTTTCCAAATCAACGTCCACTGCCTTTTATTGGTTGTCTGACACTAAAGGGGGAGGGAGCTCTCATTGCTCCCCATAAGCAGGCTTGATGCCAAAAGCAGCACGTGGGTTGGACTCCATCCCCTCCTCAAGCAGGCAGTGGGTGGATTTGCTCTTCAGGCTCTTTTGGGTCAGTGTGCAAACACCTGTGGCTGTGCCTGAAATCTGTGTGTCATGGGCTGGCATGAATGGTAAATAATTTTTGAGTCCACAGGCCACCTCTCAGCTCTTCCATCATTCAGTGCTCTTCAGCGGACAGATCTATGGGGCAGCAGTGTGGGAACACATGTCCAGACCAAGTGCAACAGCATTACTCTGTACATCCCACCACATCCCATGGTTCAGGATCTATATGTGAACCATGAAGTCCATCCATGGCCTTGCCCACCCAACCGTAGATCTGCAGTACGTTACACGCCAGTGTTGCATGGGGCTACAAGCTCAACCACGAATTCCACTCCCTTCTCAGCCAGGACCCCCACTGATTCCTGCAAATGTTTTATGCTTCAGAGAAGGAACTGTTGAGCTGTTCCTGGACTATAAAACTTATTTTCCTTAGCTGCTAAAAAAATGTGGCCTTCAGACTTCAGCTGGCTAACACCAACTCTCATTCCATAGCTATTCCCAATGTTCACTGCTATATAATAGCAAAAGCAATTTTTGGACCCTTTGGAAAAATACTTTCTACCTTTCAACAGAAAGAACAGTGATTCTTTTAACAAAATTTACCCCCTTTTTCTGAGACTGAGCTTCCTTTATGCTCTGTCTTTTCCTGTGAGTACCTGGGACTTTTTGGTACAAGGATAATTAGTCTCATCTTTCACTCTTATATTAGCTGGTAATTTATTTGTTTGTTTGTTTGTTTCTTTGTTTAAATTTACTCCTGCTAGTCTTCAGCATACGGAGTTGGTGCATCTAAGTCAAGGACATCCAAAACCTACTTTTTGAGCCTGGTCTTCCAGGCTCAAACAATGATGTTTATATGATTGTGTGCTTACCTGCCTGACAAATTGCCTTCTCATCCTTTCCGAGAGTTTTAGAACACTTGGAAAATTTCTTTAGTGGGAGACTGGAGTCTCAGAGGTCACAGCTGAAGCTTTAGGAGGGCTTCCAAGCTTCTGTGAATGACCATCATGGCCCCTCCTGACCATGTAAAAGATAAAGCCCAGGCACACACTACTTCCTCCTCTACTGCTGATCCCCTGATTTCATTGCAAGGGCCATAGGCTGTCCCCAAAGAGGTCCCCCACCAGACGGCTGGAGAGCCAGGATTGCAGATTGCCTCCTCAGGTGCTTTAGAAAATGTGATCAAATATACCTTTTTTATCTCCAGTTGCTTTGCTTTTATCTCGTCCACCAGTTCAGATAAAATTCTGCTTGCTCCAGCAATCCTAGGGAGGAAAACACATTCCTCCACTCAGCCGGATTTACAGGAGCCTCGCTGTCGTCACTGCTCTTGGCCTTCTCACTAGATCTCGGGAAGTCATTACATGTTATACAAGTAATTAAACTGTGCTACAAATGCTGGGTGATCCCTAATTCCTTGCTGCCTTTGCTCACTGCATTGGGTGTTGACAGTATTTGGAGCAAGAGACCCACACTTTGAGTGTAAAACTAAACCAAAGCTCTGGTTAAGGTTCAGATTTTAGGAAATTACAGACTGCAGTCCAAAACTTTGTGCTTTGAGCTGCTCTGTAGTCTGTGTGTTTCACAGCACTGGGAAATAAGAGTTCGTTCACCATAACTCTTTCATAGATGACAAAGTGGGAAATTCGCCCTTCAGTCCTTCTGAAAGCGCACTCTGTGCTCCACATGCCAATTAGCGCTTCTGAAGGATGCTATAATGCTGGAAAATTGCCAGCCAGACTCAGAGAAGGGCATCACCTATGCAACAATCTCAAAGTGACCAAAGCTTACTGAAGTCGTTACATACTTGTCTTCCCAGTTAAATGCTCTTCTCAGATTGTGTATTATGGTTTCCATCAAAATTAATGCAAGTTTTTCAGTGGCATCCAAAAATCTCTCAGTGACATTGTGAAAAGCAGAAATTTATAGTGTTTCTTTTACACTATTTAAATCATCTCGCTCACAGGCTGAATGGGAACTTTCCACCTAAAGAAGAAGGGAGTTTAAAAAGCAAACAGGTTCACACAGGACTGACCTGGTGGCGTCCACAGGCGGTCTCGATACATTGGTGACTACTGCAAACTGGCAACGTTCACCAAGGGAACGATCATCTGATTTCCTGCACTCTGGTCTAAATATTCACTCCTGGTCATTATTCAACACAGGGACCAGGTCAGATACACTTTGCCTCCTACTTCCTGTGACAGCAAGCAGGATGCTGTTGTAGTCAGATGAGTTCATGACTTCTTACAATTTAAAAAGACTCAAAGAAAAATCTGAAATTAGGGCTTACTTTCAGCACATGTAGTGAGGGGAATGATTTTCAAACTATCATCTGAATTCCCTCAATATATTTCCTCAAAATGAGAGTATTTTGATTTTTTTTTCTATAAATCATAGTCAAGAGGCCCCTGGGTACTTCAAAAACTGACTTAAATTTTAATAATGTATTAATAAATTAAGTAAAGGAGACACAAAATTATTCAGTAACTCACACCTTCCTTCCATTGACTTAAGCTACATTTTAAAGAATATCTTCAAGGAAAATGTTATTTCTTGTTTTCTTCTTTAAAACAAATGTGTGAGTTATTGGGAATTTTTGAGTGTGCTTTTCATTAAGAATAAACGTGTTTGTGCTACATATATTGGGAATTTTTGTACCTTTATCACTCACTTTATTCAGATTGTGTTGCTTTTTTAATCCAATTTAAACTGAGTGTGCTTTTCATTAAGAATAAACGTGTTTGTGCTACATTTAAAAGCTTGAAATCTTGAACTCTTTTATGTAAGACAGAACCAATCTATTTCTATAATTTAAATTAAACACAAATAGATTTCAGGCAGTGCATGCTGTACTGAAATTTTAAGAAAGTACAACAGGCTTCGGGGAAGTCACTTGCTTAGCACCTGGAACAAGAATTTGCTGAAGTGATAAACCAGCACTTGACAGCTGCAGCTTGTTCTGCAGGTGCAGAAAGCACTTCTTCCTCTCAGTTCCTTTGGCTTAGTAGTTCAGTAATTACTTCACTCAATGCTAAGACACCACTTGAGAAATACAAAAAAAAAAAGCCAGCAAACCAATTTTCCCTCTCTAGTCTAGGAATAAAAACTATATACAAGATATTTTCACCCATGAGATCCAAACTGAAAGATAGGACAGCCTGAAATAATCTGTCCAATTCCATCCCTAAAAAAATGTTCTCTACCATTTAATACATTAAGCAGTTTTTAAAAAATAGATTAGTTTTGACATACTTATTTTTTAATTACCTATCATATTCCCCTAATGACAGGTAACTTACTATGGTTTTCAAAATGTATTTTTGTATTCCAACTCTGTGCATGTGCTATTTGATACAAATTACCATAAAAATATCAATAATAAAAATGGATTTATTTCAGTGTTAAGTAGTAGTATTGAAATCTGAATATATATGGTAAAGTATTCTGTGGCTTCAACGTGTATGCATTATAAATCCTCCAAATTGTTAAAGCCCCCTCAGTTTTAGTGTAAAATCTATTTTTAGCTTCAATGTATTTCAGCTGCTGTGAAACATATACCTCAATTTTTTGTTTGGAAAATATCTAAATTAGACAAAGCAAACCAAGACTTAAAAAAAATACTTAAATTAAGTAATAATAATATTTAAATAATAATTTAAATATTATTTAAATAATAATTGTGTTCAGTACTTTTAACTCATTCTGCCTTACATATATACATTAATACTGGCAAACCATTAGCTTATAAAAGAGGCAAAGATTCTAGTGCAGCCAGCAGATACATAAGACAGAATTTATAAAAAAAACCCAATAACATGAGCTCAAAATTGTTGTGTCTTTCTTACTACTACTGGCTATGAAGGAAATTCTTGAAGGAATGAATTTATATTAATACTGGAGCATATATGAATAATAAAAATGTTATAGTTAATTCTATATTAAAGATTAAGAAATTAAAATGGTGAAGAGGGGAAAATAATGTTTCTACATGCATTTGGGAAAGGCAGAGATGATGAGGTAAGGGGAAAAAAGGGTTTACATGACCTTTGCTTCTTTTGTATGGTATAGAGAGCCAGCTCACAGAGGAAGAAGAAAATGTAGGGATTTTAAAAACTATTTCCCCTACAAAAAGCTTTATCATCTAGAAATGTGTGCATGGGAATTTCAAGCTGCTACATCTTTTCCTTTCACTGTTTCATAAATCACTCTGCTCTCATCTCACAAATACTTCTTGCTTGCTTACAACAAGAAGCACTTTTTTTTTTTTTCACTGCAGCTGCAAAATCTATGACTCCAGAATCGTTAAGGTGCTGCCCTTTAAGGGGTGAGGGGGAGGAGGGAGGGGGAAGCCATTTGCTTTGAAGCCCTGTGCTCGAGAGGATGTCATCCTGGTTCCTGGCTGGCCTATCTCTTAAGCCTGTTAATGGGCACTAAACGAACTGTCAAAACTTCCAGTGCAGTACAGCAGCACATTCTCCAAATCCCTTGAATGTAGCTGGTTTGGTGTGATAAAACAAGCTGGAAACAGAAATGCTCTTATTTAAACTGAGCTGAGGTTGATGACGCTTCACACTGTCCCCTTCCCACTACTATACCACCCTTTCCTGCAAGCACTGGTGATTATAAAGATGACTCTTGAATCATCTAATTGGATCATTGCCCAAATCCTCTTACACTGACCCCAAAGATTTCAGTTCACTGATGTCCTCAGGAGAGACCAGCGGGTGCCCCAGGTGGAGGACTGAAGAATGCTGCTGGTGGTGACTCATGAAATGACACCTTGCCTCATGACTGCATGATTCAAAAAGCCACTTACACTTCCTCAAGCATGAGCATCAAGTCTTACTTTCATTCATCTCCCATCTCTGCTATAAAGTCACATACACTTTGTGGTCACCAATTTGCAAGGTGGTCCCTGTAGCACTCAGGAACATGCCCACCAAGCAGACAGGTAAAACTCAGGGTTAGAAATAAAGCACATAATCAAGAACAAGAAGTGCCTAGAAGTAAGATGAGAGAATCCATCAAAAGGGAAGATATCCACTGCACAGGTTAAAAGTGGGAAAATATTCTCTCTTCCAAACACAGTAGTCAGAACTGCCCAGCAAGAATGTCATAGAGGAAATGCAGGGGTAATGCAAGTATTCACAAGGCAAAGGATAAAGTCCCCAAAGTTAGAATAATACAGAGAAAACCAAAGACCAAAGATAGCTGCAGTACAACCAATTTGGAATTTTTTTTACTGGCCCCCTGGGATATATTTGCACAGAGATCAACTTTGCATCATATTTGGCCTCCTTTTTTCTGCTCAAAACATTTTCTGCTACAATGACAGGCAGAAATCAAATGCTTCATGGCATGCTTTTAAATGCAAGATTCTACTCTGGTTTATAGAGTCAGGATTTAGTGGGTTTCCTTCTCTCCTCACACCTACCAGATTAGATAACAGCAGACTATGCCTCATTTTATAGGTAAGGTGAAAATGCAGCACTGCCCATGTTACAGCACCCAGCACAGCATGATAACAAGTTCAGTGCACTTTGGGAATTCAAAGCTTCAGTTTCTCATGGAATCAGCCTGGGGTACTGGAACAAAATGCTGTGGGCTTTTGGATTAAATACTAACTGCTGACAACATCAGCATGCACCCTCACTCAGGAGTGTTCAGTAGAGAAGCATGCAGATTCTCTGAAAGCAAAGGATCACCACTGCTCTCCTCCAGCAGCATTTAGGCTGCTTTCAGCCCCCTTTAAAGAAGTAAATGCTACCATAGATTCTCCATAGTATAGTGCCATGTTGTTCCTCCTCTTAAACAACATTTTAAGCAATAAACCTGTGGTGCTCACTGAGCTAAAGCCAGCCAGCACACTTCCACCTAGATTTGCAAGCAGCAAGGCATGCTTGGAGATGTAGCAGGCCACACCTCAGTGCAACAGGCTCGGGTCATAAAGAGAAATCAAATTAGCTAATTAAGGAGGTTCTTTGTTTCATTTCATGGAATTTTAGGAGGCACTACATCTTTCTGCAAAGCTGGAAATATGTTCATAAAAGTGACAGTGCCAATATCCCTACATTAGATTGCGTCCTGACCACAAAACAAAGAAATCCATGCATCCTCCACCCTTTTATAGGGGAAGTAGAAGTCTCTCAAAAGTGTAGTTAGAGTCCTTGTGGGGAGGCAAGAAGGGTGGTTTTACTACTGATGTCACTGCCAGCATAAGCCTTTTATGGTCATGGCTTAGTAGTTGTCTCTCTGCTTCAAAATCAACAAAGAGCAGAGAAAAAAGGCTTGCTTCCTCCTTGGGAAATGGTGTACATTCAGGGAGGAAGCTGCCTTCCTGTTTTCTCCATAACTGCAGCTTTGCATGGTTTTAGCAAGTTCCACAATTTTAAGCCTCTTCCATATGGAACATGTTCCTCTAAACATCTGGCTTCTTTTTTATTGCAGTGATAAAACAGATTTATTTTCTACAAACCATGTAAAATATTACTTTCTCAGTGTACGATCTACTGTGCTTTTAAAAGTAAAAAATATGCAAAGAGATCAATAGTCTTACTTTTTCTTTTCTTTTGCTAGTACCAAATCCTTTTCTAAAGCGGACTTAAGGATTAATTCTGAATCTGGAAAGAAACAAAGAAAGCCTGAACACCTACATTTATTATATCCAAGTTTCTTGATGCAGACCAATGATACAAACTCAAATCAAAAAAGAACTATAAATCCAGACAAGGCATATTTCTTATGTCCAGGTCAGATTAGAATGTGTATGCCTTACACTGGTCTTTAACCTATATACATCATCTTGTAATTATCACTGGAAGAGAATTAAATGCTTTGATTAGTTTAGAAGTCATCTGTCTCATTTGCCTGAACGATATTAGAAAATAATGTCTCTTGCAAAGAAAATTCAGAGGCCTGTGTAGTAAGGAAGAGAAGAATATTCTTTGATTTTCTAATGGCAGTTGGGCTGCAATGTCAAATTTCAGTGGGCAAGGCACTCAAGCAATAAACCAGGAAAAAACCCATTATAAATCAACAGATTGTCTTGGCTTCGCATTCCATTAGCTGTTATTTTTAGCTGTACCACATGCACGGCTGAGCAACAATGCAGCAGAGTGCTTCTCCGGAAGTTTTAATCCTTTCTTCTCTTCTCTACTTCACCTGCTGCTGTCTGAAATAACATAAAGATTCACTGCATGAAACAAGCCTAAAAATGAGCTGTAAACAATATTGTGAAAGATCTGGCCAATACATGATACAGGGATGTAGTCCAACAGTGGCTTCTGTAGAAAAAATGAGTCATTTTCTATATGCTTTGACAAATACTAAAGTGAGCAAAGTCTGGCTTCATGCATAAAAAAAATGGTGATGCTTTATTCCTCAGCAGGCAGCTTGATACCATTTCCAGATTTATGCTGCCTGCAAAGCCCATCTGCCCCTGTGGGATGCAACCAAGAAGGGGAAAAATTACTAGGGCTGGGTGATTTACCTGGGAGAAGAACAGGGATGAGAAACAGTGATAAAGGGAGGGTCAAGAAACAGGAAAAGGTTTCATAAGGCATACAAGCTGCGTGAGCAATGCTGTCTGGAGGTCCCTGTGGTGCATTCCTGTGCCTCACCACAGTCTAAATGAAGTCAATAAACCCAACCAGCTTGCTACACCTCACATGCCAGACCTGCTCCTCTGGTCAGGAGGACCAAGACTGGGGTGGTCCTGATCAGCAAGACAACACTCGTGTGGGACAGCATCCTGGTACCACCCTGTCAGTGTCCTTTCCAGCTCCTTCTGCACTGGCATCCATCACCTCACAACAGAAAGTTTGCTCCTAAATGTTAAGAGAGCACAGCTCTTCATTTCAATAAACACTGCATCCTTGAATGTGCAAGGGTTAAATCTGCCTCTTTTGAGTCTACAATCAAAGCTAAATCCAGGCCACCAGGCTAGAGAGTGACTTGAAGCTGAAGTGAAACCAATTGCTTGGTGTCCTTGCTCAGCTCGAGAGAGGGGGAATGTAACCCTAAACCATTTCAGGAAGGGCTAAATCCCATAAAAAAGGCACTGGTCCCATCAACTGTGATGGCACCAAGGGTCTGCCATCTCATCTGCACAGATGAGAATTTGTGCATTTTTAGGTGGCACAGCCACGGGTCATCTGTGCTCCTCAGGCCTCACTGTCCTCCTGAAGGCAGGACACAGGGCAGACAGCTTTGTTTCTCCACCATCACATGCCAGAGAGGATCCCTGATGGCAGACACAAATCTGAAGATGCAGATCTGCCTGGAGGGGTCACAGTCTTCCTCCTGTTATTTCCAATCAATAATTAACTCCCAGTCTAACTCAGTGTGAAAATGTTTTCTTGTAAATACTTGCTATTTTTTGGGTGTCTGACAGTAACTGTGTAATGCAGCAGAATAACATGAAAAGTATTTAACTTGAAGTAAATAACACCCTTTTCTCCTTAAATGACATTTGTTATCTTCTCCCATAACTGTTTCATTTCAAAATTAATAAATATATATTGCATGAAAGCCTTATTAAAAACTACTAGATTCCCTCTTACTAAACACACCCATTTTTTAAATTACCTCAAATTTACTTAAGTTCACAGTACAGTAGCTGCTGGTGAAAAATTACCAGACATGGAGAGACCTCATTACAAAGTTTACACCTATGTTTATCATAATCACTTTGGTTATCGATGCAAATTTTTCTAATGTTCTGATAAAGGTAAATGCACCTACCCAGAAAAAGCACCTTTACACCTTAGTGTTTTGGAATCACCAGTACTTAGAGCCTTGTTTCCTTGTGAAGTAGGTGAATGAGTAAAACACATGAACCTACTCTCTGAAATGTAATATCCTATAATTTCTTTTAATCTGGTCCCAAGCCACCAAAGGAAACTGAAACACAGTGAAGTACCATAGGACAGGTTGCAAAGAAGATTAGGAATCTTGGAGGTTTGCAGGAGCAGGCTATACAAGTCTCTGATTCAGAAGCTGATGATCTTGCCTTGAGATAAGACAGGGCTTTCCCTTGCAGGAGAGGGAATGAGCAGAGGTTTACATCTATTGTATGGGTTTTCTCCCAGTCTGAGTTGGAAACCCTTGCTGTGACCAGAAGGAAATCACCTGTGCTCATGAGTGGTTTTGTTTAGACTGTGCAGTTTTAACCATCAGTTGCACTAGAGAGGTAGCATCCATGCTCCTGACCCTCTCACAAAGCCAGATGTGCACACTCCATTTAATTAACAAAAAGTACAGATTTAACTCCTGAACCTCTCTTTCTCAAACTGAGGCATTTCCTGAAGTCATACAAATTGTTTCCTACCTGACACAAAGCTTACATCCCAAGGGAAAGCCCAAGTCCTCTCTCTCCTCTCTTTTAATTTCAAAACCCAGCACTCCCTTGAGTCCCAGGTTGGTTTACGCATTTCAGGAGCAAAACTACTTGTGTCATCCTGAGAAGAAACCTAAGAAGAAATGACTCAGCTTGGTGTTCAGTGTGTCAACTCCTTCCTAGCTACAACTGCAGAAGACATGACCTAGTAGAAAAGTGATTATTCTAAACATTAGTAGCACTGCCATAAAAACAAATAAATAAAAAAAAAAATTATCTACATCCCCAAAAACCAAACAACCAAACAAATGCAAACAAACAAAAAACCCCAAAGAGCTATACTTTTGTGTGTAGCTGTGTTACTTTAGGTGAGGCAGTTCCTAACAACCAGGGAGAAGGTAGGTGGCATTTCTAGTTCAATCCCAGTTTGCACAGGTGAATGTGGGTAGATTTAGCTTCTCCATGCCTCGTTTTACATTTTTACAAACTTGCTCTGAGGGTGTCTTGCTGATAAACTCATTAACATAAGGAGAGATCTTTGTATTCCTTGGATAAAATGATTGGGGAAGTGGGAGCATGCCATTATTGTATTTAGGTAATGAAGTAGAGTCCTCAGCTGGTGTTAATGGCAGGGATTATCAGGTGTATGTAGAGCAATTTTTACACAAACTGGCTCTCAGAAGCCTGTAGAGTCAGATGCCATTGATCACTTCGCTGTATTTGAGAAGTGTATTTCAATTCATGTACAATGAAATGTAGTTAGGAAACTCAATTTAAAAGGCTGGAAGTGCAAAAGGAAAGCCAAGTGCCTGTAAAATGAAGCCCTCCACTTTGCTAATGCTTCACGTTTCCTTAGTATCAGCAGCAGTGAGTGAGCTGGGTTCTAAGGCCAGGTGAAGCGGCTGCCCAAGACCGACATTTCTAAACACACAGGAGATTTTGGATGGATCATATGAGCAGAAATCTGGCTGGTGAGACAACATCAAGTTGACCAAGTCACTGAAAAGTCTCTGTGTGCAAGAGGTCCCTGAGACCTGTCTCAGTCTCTCCCTGCCTGAGGACCAGTGCTGCCCAAGCTCTTTTTGCAAAGCAGATCATGAAGGAATCCATGACTTCAATCAAGCAAGATGTATTCTATATTGTTGGAGGCAAAGATTGACTGCGTTTTTACCCATTTCTTTCCTTAGAAGACCACGGGTTTTTATTCAAAGTGCTAAACCCTTCCTCAAATTAACTGCTTTGGTCAGAAAAATACCCCATTTTTTAGACACTCCAGGATTTTATGAATGCATGCAAATTAAAGCATCTCAAAAATAAAGGCTACTAAGTCTAAGGGAAGTCTGAAGGGCAGTCAGAAGTGCAACATGCTGAAAAGTTGTTTGTTGTGTTGGTTTTTCTCTTTCCCCTCAATCATTTTACTGGTTAATCTTCCTGGGAACAGACTGATATTTACTCATCCCATGAGAGAGTGGAGTTGTCAAACAGCCAACTGATACTAAGGGATAAGGTTTGAGGAACTCTATTCATAGTCATCAAACATGAGGGAGCAAAACAGTTCTTTGGCGATGTACATATTACATATTAGCTGAATTTCTCCAGATTAAATGGGGAAATGTTATATATTGTCTGTGGGTAAACAAATTACAAGCTCAGAGAATGATTCCCCTGTGAGTCCTAGGGAAAAAGTCGGTGGCCATCAAGGCTGTATGACAGCAAAAAAAATGATAATGTTCAATTAGAAAATAATGTATGGAAAGATTCAACCACCACATTTGCCATACCAGCTTCCTCTGACACTCTCATGGCTCCCAGATGGCTCCCAGCATGGTTCCACGCTGTGCTGTGCAGACTCACCAGCAGAGATCACCACCAGCCTGGTCACCACCACTGCAATCTTCTCCAAGAAGAGAAAGTGCTGTAGCTTTTTCCATCTCCTTTCAAGCCATGCTTTGCTTTCTTCTCATCTGGTTGCCAGATATGTTAAACTGCTGTTAAATCAAGGGTTTAGAAGGCACAAGATCCAAGTTCATTTCCTTGCTCTGTGCTAATCCATGTGCATGGAAAACCGATATACTTGTGTTCCTGCTAGGAAATTGAATACTACTGGGGTCATTCTCCATTGCTCACCACCACCAACACACCACGAACCACATTCAAATCCTTACACTTTTCTAACTTCCAAAGTAGGGTTTGAATATGCATTCAAATTGTCTGTTGGGGATGGTGAGCTGTGAGTGACACATTAGTCTTTTATAGATTAGTCTGTCTTTTACACAGATTAGTCTTTTACTCTGGCATCAGGCTAAGAGCTTGTATGCACATGGAAAACTCCACAGCTCAGCTAAGGGGTTGTGGCTTCAAACATGCTAATTTGGGCCTAAATCTGACCATAGCATCTTTTGAACTAGATCCAAGTAGAAACTGCAAGGGGTAAAGTTTTTGCCTAAGTGCTGTGGAATATAAAATGGGCCTTGCAATCACATGTTTCTTTACTCACCGAGATTTATTGTACTTATTACCACTTCATTTCCTTCCATAGAATTATTTCTAATTCACCACAGCATATGTCAGAGAAAAATCAGGAGCACTGTTTCCCCTGATAATTCTCAGCTACTAATTCATTGGTATGCGACTCAGAAAAGTAAGAGACAGAGAAAATAGCCCCTCTGTAAAAAATAATCCACTTGAGGATACCTGTATTTCATAATCATATTGTTTTTGTAAATGAATCTCCAGGAAATCAAGGTAAAGCATCCATGTAAGTAGTGAATGTAGTTTCTCCTGAGAGAGAGAGAGCTCTGTACAAAGCCTGTGACAACTCAGACAAATCAGTCAGTCTTATTGCTACTCTTATTGCATGAATATATTTTTGCTCTTCTTCTATATGTCTTTGCTGAAGTTGAAGAATATTTTTGGACATGTGTATATGGCTGTGTGGAGAGAGGCCAGTCCAACCCAGTGGATGGGAGCCAGCTCTAGTCCAGAATTATGCTTCAGTTAACGTGTCCTGCTGATCTGCTGACAGCAAGGAGGAAATAAACAAGACGTGACAAAGAGAAGACCCACAGAGCAAGGAGGTCTTGGAGGACTTCAACCTCTGAGACTGGTTACAAATGCATGGAGAACTGAGTGTCTCCTCAAGCTACATAAAATACCTGGACAGAGCTTGTCTTTTTCTACACATTCAGGTTTACCCAGTAATGTCAGACTGGCTGATAACAGATGGGGGTGAAGTAGCCACACGTCAAGTGTTTGTGCAGAAAAAGCAGCATGCTGCTTTTCCACAGCAGCAATCTGAGGCATGGAGCTCACCACCAGCCCTCCAGGCTGCTACCACCCGAAGGCAACCAGGATGCGCAATGTCTCCTCAAATGTTTGATTGCTTTTTAAGAAGCCCTGTGCTCGCCATCACTCCCAAGAATCACTTCGGCAGCTCCCAAGAGGGCTGACCTGTGGACAGAAGCTGCACTGCTTCAGCTAGGAGGGAACACAGACAGCCATTCCAAATGTGCATTACAGCAAGGGCTATACCATGGCAAGTCACTTAAGCCAGGATGTATGTGCAAGCTGACATCAATGACGAACAAGAAGCTGAACACTGGAGAAAGCCCACTCAGAGCCAAAGCAGTTTAATGGACCCTGGGAAATTTCTCACTGTCACTGAAACCAGAATATGCTCTGCACACAAAATCGGGACAAGCTTCCCTTGGGAGACAGAGGGGACAGCACACTGACAAACACAAAGTCCACAATGCAATCAACAGCTGCCTTTCCCTGTTCAAACATACCGATACTCAGATCCTCAGGCAGGAGGGTGGACAGAAAGCCCACACCAAACTCTGCAGTACTGTGGGGAATCCAACATAGTTGGGTTGTAACCTTGTTAATTTCACACAGGAAAGTAAAATAAGTGTGGCTGCCAAAACTGTATAATTACAGATTTGGCTCATGAAACCACACCATGGTTTCACCATCTTTCCCTTAACACCCTTGACATCACTGGAGGTTGCGTGGATTAAATGCACTCTCTGCACTCCACAGCTCCATTCAGGGATTAACTTCACACCACCACGACATGGTAGACAGCAAACGGTTACTTACACTAAGCACAGTGTGGTGAAGCTTGGCATTGTCTTTCCCAGCTCCTTATCTGCGTTTCATCTACGTAAGGCAACCAAGCTCTACCTCATGGTGATGACAACATCACACTGATGCAGGGAGCTGTCATTGCAGCCTTCTGTCATGGTCACTGCTTGTCCCATCACACGAAGTGGAGCCTGCATGAACAACAGCAAGTGCTTGGAACAGGTTTCTCTGCACAGCTTGGCTTTCACACAGCTGTGGAGAATGAATTTCTGTGGTCCCTTGTAAGGAAGCAGTGTTCTTCCAAAACAAACAAAAACCTCAAACCAAATGAAACCAAAAAGATGTTTTTTCCCCCTAAATAAACCCCAAACTGGAAACTTGCATTGTCATAAAAGAAGTGCTGACTGGTTCCCAAGAAGGTAACAAAAATGTTTACGCTCTGGTAAAGCAAATAGTTTTGATCATAGAGAAATACAGCACAGCATGAACTTGTTTTCAAGGTCAGAGCCTTCCCTCCAGCATATTTCTGCTTAGGGCAGCCACAGCATTGCCTTAGACTCCTCCAGACTTTCCTGATGAGCCCCTAATATTTCAGTTATCTGAATGTAATGCAAAGGCAAACACTTCCCCGCACTGGTGTCTAGCATGGTAAACAAAGCAGCTGAGGGGCACAGTCCTGTGGAACACAGCCCCATCTCCAGAGCACGGATACCCCTGGGCAGCTCGCCACACCAGCTACACTCCAGCTTTCCTGGCCACATGGGAAGACTGGATTCAGCTTTCCACCTTGCAGATAGCACCCCTTGGAGCAGGCTGCTGGGACTCAGTGCCATGTTCCATTCACCCCAAGTACGGCCCTGACGCTGCTCTGCATCAGCACGGATGCCCTTGCAGCCGGTCACTGCGAGCAGTTGGAGGCAGCATGCATTGTAAGGGCTGTCAGCACTGCAACCAGTTCCAGGGACACTCTTTTTGATTTACATTTTCTACATCCTTTCTGAGAAACCTCAATTGTCTATTTAATCCCTTAGCACTGGGGCAAAAGCATTCAGCTGTGCAACCCAGTACAGCAGGCGCAAATTTGATACCCATTGAAACTGAGAATTTACCAGGCATAAAAACCCATATGGGGACAATATAATCTCTGGTGTAATTCCATTTCATTTTCATGTACCAGTGATGAATCTGACTCAGCAATCAGTATTTCCATCTCACACCAGCTTCCCACATCTCTCTAGTGTGTTCAGTAGAAGCGATTCCATCTTGCACTTATACGCGTGTGAGCGGAATTAGGTTTAGTCTGCTGATGTTCTCTGATGTTCCCCTGCATGCTCTGGTCAGAAGCAGGGACCACAGCTTTGCTGTCTCTGTACACAGTTTTCCATACCAAACAGATCTCTTTTCAAACACATCATTTTCACCTCTGCTTACTTTGACAGTGTGATGGGAGCAGGGTTGAGAGTTAGGCATACAAGACAATGACATGAAACACTATGCTGATTCAATTAGGACAACCTTGGTGCCCTAAGTCAAGCACTGCTCTCTTCAAGGGGCAGAGATGTGCTTCAAAAGACTGTCACACAGAAAGTCCAAAGGTGACAACATGGGCCTGATGGTTTGTAATATACTTACCAGTGGGTGCAGCTGAACATGTGTGTCTCTTGTGAAGTTTTATTGTCCAGATAACAAATTACACATCAGGATGTATGAAAGTCACAAGCATTATACCCCGACTTTATAGGTCTGGCACTAGTGTATGCATTTGGATTTAAAGCACTTTCTTGCAAGTTAAAACCCAGCTCTACTAAGAATTGGTGTAATTCAATACTTCCTTTGAAAAACCTCCCATAGGAAGATTAGAACAATCTTAGTGATTACAGTCTATATGGGTCCACAGATGCCACTAATCTATGGAAATTGTGAACTCAAAGGATTTATGTCTAAATGTGATTTAAAAACCACTACCAAATCTCCATCATGGTGGGTTTTTTTGGGTGGTTTTTTTTTTTTTTTGTTTTGTTTTGGTTTTTTTTTAATGATTTCTTTATTTCTGCTCTCTCTCCCTTCTTTCCCCCTGCCCCCTGACTGGATTTCTGTACGTGGCTGCCTGGAGGACAAACAGGCACAAGCTGAACAAGTGCCTGCCTCCTCTGTGGCCCATGGTGTGTGTGCACCATCCTCCACAGCAGTAGCAGCAATTGCCCCAAACAAAGGCTGGACCCTGGAGCCTGTCTGCAGCCTTCACCCTGATGAGAGGCAGCTGTGGACAGATTTTGGTTTATTCTGTGTAAAGAATTATCATGGACTCCCACGTGAATGGGAATGTAAGAGAAGTCACAAATCAAACCTGAACCGTGCAGGCCACTTAGGCGAACGCTATTTGGGCCATATGTTTTGCAGGTTCATTTCATCAGAATAGTAAATTGGTCTGAAATTAGAGCCAGATTTTAGAAGGCAGCACTGAAGATGTGTCCATTCAGCATGCATGCATGTGAACTCAAATAAAGGGACAGATCACTCCAAACCTGCAAAGAGGTTGGGTAAATGGAAACGTACATGCAGGTCACAGGCATCGGCATATCCCGTGGGCTTTGTGTTTGGTGTGCTCATTTATAGCCTTTCCAGGTGACTCCTCAGGGTCTGTCTCCAGAACTCTGACTTTGGCACTACCTCTTCTCTTTATGTACACAGCTTTTACTTCCCAACATTGGATACTCCACACACAGACCCTTACAGACTTCGGTGGGCATACATCCGCAAATCATTAGTACAAACTTTTAAATTACAGGGCTTTCAAAATAAAACAATAACCTTGTCTTCCCAGCCTGTGCAAATAAACTATTGCAGATTACAGTCCTGAGTTTTTGTCAAGTCTAAACAAACATGTAGAGGACCAGAACTCTGCAGTATTGCATTACCATGACAGCCAGCTCCCAGCAGCTCTCCAAGGCAGAGCAATGCACTCATGGGATTCCTTGCCCACCAGCTCCCCTGTCACCGGCTCAGAAGATACAGATCCAGCAGGTCTTTAATCCAAACCAGGGTTTTTGTTTTACAGCTCTGTAATAAGGAGGTTTTGCTTACCCCAAACCTGGCTTCAATTTTATCTCATTTCCATAAATAGCACTAGGAACCTTTGGCAATGTTTTGCCACATTTTTCCAGTGGAGGACAGGCAAAGACTCAAGGCCAGTGCTATATAAGGGTATCTGAACAGTGTTTCTTCTGCCTCTTTGCACCTAAGAGCCTTTCAAGCCTCCTGCCCAAATGCTTTATCCTCTTCTGCTTTTCAGTCTATGTTTTCAAACTGTTATTCCCTTGTGTTTCACCTCATGTCCTCTGAGTTTCCACCTCCGTTTTGTCACTTAATCATGTGGGCCTCTATAACCTCTCATTTGCTTATGGTAAATCTGGCATCTTTAGTAAATCCAGACTGTTTCACTCAGGGGGCACATTCACAGGTAAATCTCCTTACAGGCAGCCACCTCTGACTCAATAGTACATTTAATCCTGCAGCTGTCAAACAGAAGATGATAAATCATCTACCTCTGATCAAATAAATCCTGACTCTTTTCATTCACCTATTAAACTCCTCCCACATTACTGAGGATGGAGTGTTGGATTGAGTTCTGATAGCTATGGATTGAACTTTTCAACTTAAAAATTGTTTCTCTCATCAGCAACATCTAAACACTGTTTGCTTAATCTGTGCTGAATCAGGGCCTGAAGAAAGTGAGATTTGCTTTGGTTTCTCTGCGGTTTTTGGAGGGTGTTTGTGAGGGTTTTTGAGTGGTTTTGATGTTCTTGATTGGGTTTTTTGTTCTGGCTTTTGTCATTTTCATATGCTTGGAAGAAGGAAAAGAATCCTAAAAGGAATTCTTGGATCAAAATACTGCCACAGAGCTAGGAAAGGGTTAAAAGCAGCCTGTCTACATCTCAGGGAGGGAAAAAGGAGGTTGCTCTGCCGGGCAGCCCCTGCCTCTACACAAAGCCTCATTGAGCCGGGGCAGGATGGGGCAGGAGGGGTGTGCAGAGCAGTTGTAACTCCACAAGCCCCTTCTTTTCACTGCAAAGACCCAGCAAGCCCCATTGGCAGCTCCCGCCGAGTTTGCAGGCTCTGCCAGCCAACTGCTCCCTGTTTGTTCCTTTTTCTTAAAACAACAAGGCACACAGGGAAAATAAATACAAAAAGCCCCCAGTACGTGAGTACATTAAGCTGCAAGAGCTGCTGCTCCAGTCCAAGGATTTAAAAAACCTATGGTTTCTTCTACCACGCTAATTTGGCTGTGTTGCACCTGCAAAGTATTTTTTACTCCACCATCTTTCTTAAACACAGATGTACATGCTGAGCCAGGAGCCTTCAGAAGTGCTCTGTGTTTATTTAACTCTTTCCCTCTGGCCTCCAGTGATTTCAATAAGATCACTCATGCCAAGGCTGAATGCTTTGAAAACCCCCACTCTCAGGTGCAGGGACCATGTGCTCTAATTTGTGTGCCTAAATTTCAGCTATCTACATCTACTTCAAAATATAGGCTGAACTATGGAGCCCATAAGTTTTGATTTCAGTAAGGCTGTTCAGTACCTATAAAAGAATCAGGACACTTGTTTTGAAGTGCCCAGACATGGATTTAGGCCCCAGATGCTCAAAAACTACAGCTTAAATTTAGACATCTGCATCTGTACCACTGGCAAAGCATTTTTATTTTTGGAAGCACTGAGCCCCGGCAGCTCCCATTAATTCCAGTAAGAGCTGCTGGGAGCAGAGAGTCTTGGAAAACTCTTCTAGGGAAGCTGTGCTAACATTAGACTCTTGTTTTCAAAAGCATTGGCTTGAAAAGAAATGACACACAATCAGGAGGAAGGAAAATGTTTGTTTAGCCTTCCTATTTAATAAAGCCATTCCATGAGCAATGGTTCTGGTAAACTCCAGTTTCTTGAGGAATGGTGCCCAGTGTCCTCAAAATCCCACCACCAAAAAGCAGTCTGCACAATTCCCTCTAATACTGCCAGCCTGTTTAGTGGGACCAACTCCCGTGGCCAGATCCTGACGGCTGGCTGTGCAGTTGGCTGCTGCCACTGAAAACTGAGTGACAGCTGCCTTTCCTCCAGTGCCAGCTTAATTTCTTCCTCTTTCTTCTAACCAGACTAATTTTCATAGAAACTGCAGGAACTTATGTGTTGCAGACCTTTAACCTTCTATCAAATTTCATTGAAAAATTGCCCAGAACTTATTACAGACAAGAAACACAACTGGATGAGATTTGTTTCCTTAGGAACATTGACTAAAAGGAAAAATTAATCAGATACTTGTGGATATCTGAAAAATTCAGGCTAGCAAAATGAGTTATAGACAATGAAAAACAAAAAAAATTTACAAAAGACCAAAAATGTTTATAAGGCTGGGAGATCTGATGGCAATTAGAAGTCTAAATGCAGGCATAAACCTGAAGAAAAGACATAGAATAGACAATATGTGGCCTTTTATTCCATTTTAACCTGTCCCTGTGTGAGATAGGTGAGAATGGCGGTGTTTGTGGTTCCTCTCGGTGGAAACCACATGGCTCACATGAAGTGTACCATTCAAGAAAGCATCACATGCAGGTAAATCTCTGAGCAACATGCAGAAATAGCTACAAAAGCAGTAATTCACACCAGCTCGAGGATCCCTGCCTTGGGTGCCGCAGCAGTCGCGAAGTGCATGGTGCCTGGGAAAGAAACAGCCTAACAGGAGTCTTTGTAGATGGCATTTGCTATGCTTTTAAAACAGTTATAAATACAACCCCAAAAGCCATAAATTCCATCTGTGTTCACAGCTGAAGGAGACACCAGTAACTCCGTCTCCTCTTCCATGAGACAGGAGAAGATGTCAGAGAAGAACACTGTGATTTTCTAGAAAGCAATGAAATGAGGGAGAGAAATACATAGCAGGAGTAGTTCAAGTATTTTTAAAAAACGATGCTTGGGAAATGAAGCCTGTCAGAGCAGTGGAACTTCATTGAAAAATGTAGCAAGTGCCCCATCTCAGGAAGGGAGGAAGAGCTGCGAGGCTGAATCCATAGCTGTGTATTGCTCTTTAAACCATGACAACTCTGGATGGAGTCTCCAGGACATGCTTTTAGAACAGGCACCAGCAAGCTGCAAGATTTCACTCTCCTTCCCCTTTTATCTTTCACATAATAAGAAATAGGTTGTAAAATTTTGCTACTACATCTTTGTAACAAGAGGCAAACAGAAGTTGTATATGCCAGACATAAGGGCTCAGCTGTCCTCGCTGGCAGGAAATATCATTAACCCCCCCTTTGGCTGCAGATTGTGATGCAGTGGGCAGGTTAACGCAGATCGGGGGATGGCAGTGCTGAGAGGGTCAGGAGAGGAACACAAGACAAGTCTGGGATGGGCTAGAATAACATGCAGGGGCTTAATCAACTTCATACGTGACCCTTCCAATTCCTTTTCTACAAGAATTGTGAAGGAAATTCAGCAAAGAACATATTTTTACAAATCTTGCAGCATTTCCTTTTGACATCTGTCAAATTCAATGCCTCCAAAGCACGCAGCATGGCTGCTGAGGATGGGTGTCCCGGGTGCCCTGGCTGAGAGGTGCCATGCCTGCTGTTACAGGGAGACTGCTGGGGCTTCCCTCATTTCTGCCCCCCTGCTCACTGCATTGGAGAGAGAAGCTAGGAAAGCTTGTGGACAGCTCCCCAAGCTTTAAGCCTCCCTGAAATCTTTTGTTCTGCCCAACAAACTGGAAGAATGCAGCAAAAGGCAGCCTTGGGGCTCCTAGTGGCCAAGGATCTATAGTCAGGAAAGAGGCACCCCACCTGCAGGAACCCAGCAAATCCATCACCAGTGAAGCACTGAGACCTTTGCTACTCTTCTCCCATGTTTCTGATCAAGAAATCTAGCACTAAATCCATCAATAAGCCCACAGGAGATCTCTAGTCTCCAGTTTCAGTAGCTGAACACATTTTAATTCCTCTCTACGTTTTAGGTTAGCAAATTGCACATGAAATTTGTCAAGAATATATTTTTCCCCATCTTCTCTTAGGGCAGTGAGGTGGTAGGGAACATGACTCTGAGGGAGTCCTGCCTCACAGAGTTATCCTATCCGCCTGCGTTTGTTCAGTTTTGTGGCAATGTAAAAGAAGCTTTAGCCAGTCTCATGTCACTCCAACTAGATTGCTGAGAGCTGTTCAAAGAAGGCAACTGAAGGAATAGACAACATGAAAATTTTCTAACTATGGCAACGAACTAAGATTCTGAAATGGGTGCTGAAATACCGTAACATGAGAAAAGGCTGTGCAGCAATAAAATATGACAGTAAATTCAGAGTGTGAACCTAAGATTTTGTCTCATTCAGGTTTTGCAGACTGTCCTAAGAAATGCATAGCACAGGGTTAACAAAAAGCACTGAAATACAGACCAATCCTTTCTCTTACTGGGGGCCTGCACCCTGCCATCCTGATTTATTTCTTATTCACAGGGTGAAAAACATCCATTGGTTTCAGAAGATGTTTCAGATCAAAGACTGAAGCATTTGTGCCTAGATTTTCAGTCCATGTATTTTACAGACTTCTGAACGTTAACAACAATGCTGTGACTCTGTCGGGATACACGCATTTAAACCAGCATCAAAACTCCTTTATGAGCAGGATTTAAAATGTTGAATGCATTAGAGAAGAGAAACGTTTGCACTGTGTTTCTTATTGTTGGTTGCTTTTCTGTAAGTGCTTTCAACACCACCAAATTAGTCCAGAAGTGGTTAAAAGCAGCTAAAGGCAGCTTTGGAGGACTCAGTGTCAGCTGGCATTCTAATGAGAATTAGACAATCGGAAATAGACAGCTCTGAGGCCAAACAATTAGCCAGACAATTAAAAGGCTCTACTGTACAGGGTTTTATGTGGGATAGGATAACGCAGCTGCAATATTTGTGCTAATAAGCTAGACGGATAAGAATGAAGTTAATTTCCCTTCTCAACAGCTAAATGAACAGATTGCTCCATTTTAACCTAGCCCAAAAGGACACAATTTTTCCCTGATTGGAGAAAAAGGTAAGAGAAAGAAATAAAAATGTTCTATCCAGTCTCTGTCTGGATAGCCAACTGGTGTGGAGTTTGCAGTGGTCCAGCAGCAAAGCCACCCTGCTCTTCTCTGTCTTCTGTCATCTGCAAATGCCACTTTCACCTGGGTTACAGCTGGCTCTACCCTGGAGCTGGATTTTTCTGGAAATTCTTAATTTTTTCCATATGTGCAGGATAAGATTAAACACATCCATTTTGACATTTTTGATAATATTTTGCTCAATACAGATGAGAGGTATGGCAATTTAATGTCAGAATGAAAACAGGAAAGATTATAAACACAAGCTGTCACTAACCCAAAATACACATGTAAGTTTTTTATATTTGGAGAAATTGCAGTGTGTTAGCACCCCATGGGGTGCAGAGAATAAGACTCCCTATGAAAAAACTCCCTTCATGGTGGTATCCCCCTGTGAAGGCTGTACACTGAACTATGGAAATGACACGTGGGAGGCCAGAGTGGTGCAGAAACATGCCTGACTCCATAAGGTTTATCTTTCTCTATATTCTGAAATCCTATACTTCTCTGAACCCATAGCATATCAATGACATGCCAAGAGTGCCAAAGATCCAAACCTCATTATCCATCCCGTTTTGCATGGCACTGGCTCAGCTACTGCGGCAGTATTTCCCTCAAGGCAAAACCCTCTGAACTTTAACATGTAGCTGGGCTATGCAGAACTGTACCCAAACCCCAAGGCCCAAAGCAGATGATACCAGCTTGGTGCAATGGGACATGGTCCATTCCTCTGGACATTACCCTGGGCAGCTGGCTCCAGATGGCTCTGCTTGAGCAGGAGGGTTGGAGCAAGTGACCTCCAGAGATCCCTGCTGATCTCAGCTACTCTGTGATTATGTGGCTCTGTGGTGTGCCATGAACCAATGGCATAAAACATCACTGAGCCTTCCACCACTTTCTCCTGCACTGAAAGGGTCACATGTGGGAAGGAGTGCTGGGAGTTTGTGGAGAGGTATCTAAGATCCCCACTGAAAGCACAGACACAGACAGGACCACTGGAGGTTTCTGCTTCCCTGTCCTTCAGGCAGTGCAGGCTGCTGCCAGAGCCTGCTGTCCCACTTTGCACTAGATTACTGGTTTCCATGGTGGACCAGCAGTCATGTGCTGCTATTTAACAGAAAGCATCCCCAAAACAGTGAAAATGAGCTATTTTGGTTTGGTTGCTCCTTGCAGTTACAAAAGGCCAGAAGCAAGTGTCATGCATAATTGATTCCCCAGGAAAACAAGCCACTTGGATCACCAGCCACAGGTCCATTTCACAGTGGTCACACTGTTTTTCTGCTGTGATGGCAGCGGTTTTGTATCTTTGAGGCTTACCACACTTGCAAAAGATGGATCAGACGTGGTCAGCTTTCCACACTACCCCTTTCTCCTCCCTCTTCCCTCAAAAAGCCATCTATCTGAAAGGACATGTGACAGCATGACACACTCAGAGGCAAATGCATTTACAATGCATTGGCATGGCTCAGTTCAGTCTGTAATTACCACATTATGGCTTCAGCCAAGCCATTTCTCCAATAATGCCCAATTACTGCTCCTCTATAATGAAAATAGATGGGAAACAGGTGATAAGCCCTGTTTGTAGCAGAGGCAGGGAAAGAAAGTTTCTGCTAATGAAAAAATGGCTCTGTATCGGAAGAGCATGGTGAAGCTGCCCTAAAGTCTTTGCTCTCTGTAGATCTGATGTGGAAGATCATAGAGCTAGCTATCACTTTAATACAGGCATCTCCATTCTTAACCAAAATCACTTTTTGGCCACTGGAAACTGGAAGCATGTGTTTGAGGCCTGGCACCATGAACTCTGGCCAAGTTCTGTTCTACCAAGCGCCTCACTTTCCAGACCGAGCCTGCGCAAGAGGCCCCTTTGGAGGGTCAGGTGTGCAATGGAGAACTTAGCCCTTCCCTATCCTGTTTTTAATATTTTTAATCCTTAGTCCTTCCCTATCCTGTTTTAAATGGTCCTTTTTGTACAACTGCTCCCTGACTCTTGCTCTTTTTCTGAGCAGGCACACATGGAGTCAAGGATCTCCAGATTGCAAAGATCACTGACCAGTAAAAGCTGCAGGGCCTCAGTTGCCTCTTCCCTGGGTAACCTGACACCAGAGACCAGGGCAGGGATGTAAGATGCAAACAGTATCCCTCTGGATGACTGGAAATGGCATTTTTGACCAAAAAGTCTTTCCCAATAATCACTGTATCACAACATCTTAGGTAAGCAATCTTGTCCAAAAATTCCAGAACATATCAAAGCTCCTGGAAAACAGGCAGTTGCTTCCTCCTCTTGGGATCATTTTACATTTGCAAGCAGCAATAGGGGAACTTTTGCCAGGCTGGTGTGCAGAACACTTGTATGGATACTAGCACTGCTGCCTACAAACCACAACATTAGAAGAGCAGTAGTTACACACAGCTTTATCAAAGAGCTTCAAGGATGCATTTGCTCTGTCTGGGATATAGAACTGAAAGCTGCTTAATTCTAATTTTGTGCTCCATGTACATAACACCCTCCCTAATCACACTGAGGTACAGTGATGTAGTGCTGGTGGAGAGGCAAACAGACTTACACTAGTCTGTAAAAGAACAAATTCTTTAGAACCATAAACAACAGCCGTTGCCTCCCAGAAAAGAGTGAGGGCTTTTTCTGCTATGACTTCATTAAGAATACAAATGATGCTGTAGCACTTTTACTAGTATGGGAGGAAGTGTCAATCACATATGACTAATAGACAGTTGTTAATCATTTACACGATTAATGTGTTAGTGCTTTCCCCCACACTGATTCAGTCACATTTGTCAACTTGTCTTTGTTTATTTTATTTTAAGCAGCTCTAGCAACAAGATGTGCAAAGCAGCACAGTTATCTGAAGCACTGAATCACAAGTCCTCTCTGAGCATTGCTGAAGGATTTCACTGGAGACACGGGTGCAGAGCTCAGGCAATCAGCAGTGGTTTCTAGATGGGTTTTGACATACTGCCTGTAACCAGCTGAGACCCAAGTCCTCCTGAAATCATTGGAAGGTCTTGCACAGCTGTAATTACACACAGTAAGATCCAGGAATGTCTGTTACTGCAGGGTATTTACTACAAGGAGGGCCAAGGTGCCCAGCTTTTGTTTTCTATTCAATTTAGCTATGATTTTCTAGGTTTCCCCATTGTGTGGCTTTGGCTTCTGAGCCCATCTGCTACACTTCAGGGTATGTTTTCATTGTGGTGCGTGGGCTCTTGGCTCATTAACATGGTGTTAATGGAGTATGGCAGCTAGAGCCTTCCTCCACTCACTGAGAAGATGCTCCTTCCGGAAGGAGGTTTGCTCACAGCAGATTCAGCAGCTGAAGCATTTATCTGCCATGGAGTGTTAATAACTGTCGGGTTATAATTACCAAATCTCAATATTTACAGAAAACCAGCCTCTCTATTGTGCAGTTAATAGCACAATCCTGAATGTACAAAATGCCAATTTGCTATGAATGAGGAGCTGCTTGCTAAAATTCAAAAGCAATTAAACTGTAAGCAGTAGCTGACATTTAATGATTGTACTGTTTGCCAAGGAGTCACCACTTACTGGGCGTAATTCTGGCAGTGAAGATGTTTTATGGGACAGAAGGACCTGGGGACCCTCCTCCCCTGCTACACCACAGAGAGGATTAGTGCATGCTGTGCCTCTGCTGGGAGACTGGAAAACTCAAATCATTCTCAAACCTCTAGCTATAAAGAAGAAATTTTTAATGATGAAAGTAGTGAAACACTAGCAGAGGTTCCCCAGAGTTCTGGATGCCCCATCCCTGGAAACCTTCAAGGCCAGGTTGGACAGTGCTCTGACCAACATGGTCAAGTGAAAGATGTCCCCATTTTTGGCCATTGGTTTGGAACTATATGACTTTCAAAGGTCCCTTCCAACCAAAATAATTCCATGCTTCCATGATTTAAGTGGCTTCAAACAGCTGGCTGGCAGCAGATCCCACCACACCTTCTTTAGCTCCTCTGATGTGGGATCAGGTTGTGCACTGAAAGATCAGGCAGCTCCTCTGCTTTCTGCTACTGGAAGTGAGGAAAGGTAATTTAGTTTCCCTGTCTTTATTCTTTAGCTCAACTGGTTTAGTGTGTAAATCCAGAAATGTATGTTGTGTCTTCTCTGCATAAGTAAGGGACCTGGTCCTCCCCATCTGATCTGCTTTCTCCTATCAGTAATTATGCTGCACATTGAATTAGACAGAAATTGGGAAATATTTTTAAAATTATTACCTTTAATATTATTATTAGTAGTAGTATTAGTATTAGTAGTATTAGTAGTATTAGTATTATTTTAAAATAATAATAATTTTTACTTGCCACCACTTGGAAAAATCCACTTTTGTTAATATTCAAAGAAGTTGCAAGATTTCAAACAAGTTAAAAGATCTGTTCAACTTGGGTTGAACAAAAAAATATACATTCAACTTAAACTAAAATTTTGAAGTCGAATTTAGTTTCTCTTGAATGATTTTTCTCTCTTACCGTACTCTATTATTACAAAGCTGAGACAAACTGCAAAACAAAACTTTGTTTCCCAGAAAAAAAACCAAAAAACAAAAACAAAAACCAAACAGTTATTTCAAAAATGTCAAGATATGCCTGTTCTGCCATCACTAAAACCACTTGTTAAATTTCACAAGTATTGTTAAGAAGTTTTAGTTGATTCAAAGCACTTTTTTTTTTTTTCAGCAAAGAAAATCTGTGCTGTGTAGTTTCTTCCCAAGCTCCAGAAAGCAGCCTTTATCCACATTGTCCTAGAGCACCCTGGAAGTCATGACTGAAGGGCTTTCCCCAATACATTGATATAATGAGAGGGTCACCTGTAGAAACTTTACAGAGGATTAAATGGAGCAGAGAAAGCCTGCTGGTAATCACAGCAGATCTATGGATATTGTGCTTATCAGCCAAGGACTAAGGCCTGCACAGGACACACTTGGTGCAGGAAGAGGCCCTGAGCCAGCCAGCAGCCAAGCCATGCTGACTGCAGCCTGGCAGGGGAGGAAAACTGCCAGAGGCTGCTTTTGTGTCCTCACCCCTCCTTCGAGAGCCTGGCCAAGGGGGATGGAGGGCAGCTGCTATCTGTGCATGGGGCACATCTCGGTTATTATTTCTCAGCTTCAGCCAGGTCCTGTGTTTGGCCTGAGAAATGTAAATCCATTTTGGTGACCCTAAGCCTTAGGCAGCTTTTGCAATCCCTCTTTTCCATTTTCCCTGCTCTCCTACAGCCCAGTGCTGTGTCCCAGAAGTACATCCCAGCATCTGACCCTTTCTGACAAGGAGTGGTGTAAGGATAAGCAGTTCCTTTGCCTACTCTAATTTTCTGGATAGGAAAAAAATCCACTTTTGCTAACACTCATTACAGCTAGGGATAAAGTTCTCTATCTCTCAGCACATTTGGTAACTATTTACTTAACTAAATGGTGAAAAAGAGAGGCCTCAATTCTCCAGAGTTGCCTCCCTCTGCTTGTTTATCACTGTGTTGCAATGGTTCTGTGGTTGTGAAATCTTGAGCTGAAAACTCAAAAGGAAATTTCTAGTGACAAGCTTTCCTTGAGGCTGCAAACAAATAGAATTCATTAGGAGAATGGGAGAGAAGCAGGAAACATCAAAATTAACACTCACAGTGTGCATACACATATACACACACTCACCAGCTTGATCTAACGCTCCCACAGTTGGTAGGAAATGGAGTTTTCTCTGACTGCAGTGCAAGTGGGATTGTATTTTCAGGCAGCCTATTTCATCTGTCATGCCCTGAGAGTGCTTTACTCTTTCTACACCTGCCTGTGCATACTCCAAAACATGGGTCTCTAGGAGCTCTCAGGTGTTTGCTTGCTTAAAAGAAAAAGAATGAATAATGTTTTAAAAATAAGCTTCTGAGCCAAATGTACTAATGGCTTTTTACCTGTAGCACCAAGAACTTGTATATCCTGGCTTCGTGTTAAAAAGCCTGCTGATTAAACCATAATATTATATTTTGATCTAGCCTACAGCTGAATGAATTACTGGCAGGAAACACAGCTCATGAATTCAATCAAAAATCCTTTCATTTGTCACAGCCGCTTCCTGTCCGTCTTTTAAACATCTGCTTCTCTTGTTCACGACAGAAAAAGTCTTTGTTGAAATAACAGGCATTTACCGATCCTTCTCTCAAATAAAGTGCACAGCTCCTCAATGAAACACACTTTCCTCCCTGCTCCAAGTTTATTTTATATATCTTTAATAGCTTCCTCATACCCCTCTCTTTCTCTCTGCTTGGAAATTCTGGAAAATCTCAAGCTGACAAAAGATGGTACTTCCAAAGCATGAGCTCAAGCTGCCCCTGGACTTTCTGCCAACGAGATCCAGAGTTTGGGATGCTTTGCTGCAATCAGTGCCAAGAACCTCTCCAGTTCCTTAAATGGAAGCTACTTCCTCCCTGAGAAGGACAAGCAGCCATCTAGTGTCCCAGGGAGAGGTGTTTCTCCAAGGCGCTTGCTGTCCCATGCATGTGAAGCTGCAGTTGGTAGGAGCACACACTCGTGGAAAGTGTCACCAGTCCTTCTCATCACCATCTGAGTACCACAGCTCCTCCTGGTCAGAGGGTCAGGTTAGAAAAGAAACACAGAGCAACTCCTTCCTGAACTTTCCATTTCCAGTCACTGCAGAGACTGCTTGGACCATGGCTCTTTAGTGAGCGATTTGTGCAAGTGACAGTATCAGTTGTGCAGCCCCCTCCAGTTGTCCTTAAGTGTCTCAAAAATCCACAATCTACACACTGGGGTTTATGTGCATGTTTGGCACTATCAGCAGCTCCACATTTCCTTACAAGCATCTACAAGGAGGAACACTGGTCTTTCAGATAAGCTTTAAATCCCTACTTTGATGCAAACCTCTTTCTGTGCTAATTACTTCTTAATAATTAATTACCTACTTCCTGCAGCTCTTCTGAAAGCATTCTGGGTGTTCACTTCTAAACTTGATGATCCATTGACTGGCACCAAAATGAAGCTAATTGTATGGTGAAGCCTAAGAGTTGTCTAACAAATCTTAAGAGCAGCCAGAAAACCTGTCAGTGCAGGCATCAGGCTAGAAAGTTTAGGGTTGGAGACTGTAGTGGTGAGAGTAGGGTCAGATGGCTGTTTATGGGAAGTGGAATTAAAGTGTTGTTCCCATTCTCAGGAGCTGGAAAAACCAAGCCAGTCCAATCAACATATTTTTATTGTTTTTTTGCATCATGTGAACTTTCAAAATGTGAGAGATGACTGAAAGCTAAGATTATATATGAAATAAGCTGATGACAGACAGGAGCAGAAAATTATTAGGGAGACTTGCGTGATGCTTTTCCAATGCTCAAATGACTACTTTTTAAATTTCCAATTTCTCACTGGATTCTTCCTCCAAAAAGATTATTTTAATGTAATCCTTCTGAAGCATAGATTACTTTTCTTGCAGGAGAATCTCATTTTCACTCTGATTCTTTACGAATCATGATCTGAATAAAATTGGTATAAATAAGTGTTATGACAAACTTAAGAAATTTAGTCATGAGTCAGCCCAAAGGTCAATCTGTCTCAATGTCCTATCTCCATCTCAGACTGACAGAAGGTACAGGGAAGAGGATGGGAATGAAGTAAGCACATAGGAATATATCCTTTGTATTTTCCACCCATTGCCAGATGTTTCTAGTTTAGGGATCTCCTGAGACAGAGCTGGGGTGCTTACACATCATGGCTGTCATTTTTTTTTTATTCTTCCTGAGATACATTCAATTGCTTTTTACCTTGCAAATTGTTAGCAACACAGAATCATGTGGGAGTGAGTTCTACAATTTGACTGCAACTGTTCCTTCTGCTCATCCAAAGCAAAGCACCACCATCACCATACAGGATGTCCCATAGGTCTTGTGTGAAAAGAAACAGCCCAAATAATTTCCAGCAGACTTGCTGGAGGGCATTCATAATTGTCAGCACCTCTATACTATTCTTTCGCTCCCTTTTCTGACAAGGGAGCCCCAGATATGTAGAATTTGTCCTATACTTCAGGCTTTCCTCACAAATTTGGTGCTTTTTTATTTCTAATATACTCTTTCTGAGATGGAAAGGAAGAACTAGCAAATTTGTGTAGCTCTGGTTTTTCTCTTTTTCCTGATAGCTCCTGATGTTTGATTTGTTTTGCACAGCTGTCAAGGAAAAAGAGGCTGTTTTCACAGAGCTATTACAACTCAGGGATCTCATTCCTGAACAGACACAGCTAACTCAGAATCTGTCACAAATGGCATCTACAGTTAGGAGTTTTTCCCATGCACAACACCCTAAATTTATCTAAAAGTTTTACCCTAATCTAAATTATCTGCCTTTTTATTGCCTCACTACAGTGAGGTCCTTCTGCAAGTCTTTGCAGTCAACTTTCATTTTTATTACCCGTAGTAACTTAATATCAATAGCAAACATTGCCACCTCACTATCCACCCTCTTTTCCCGATCATGGGAGATAAGATCTTCAGTCCTGCTGGGAGCCATTTCTCCCCTCGTGTCAGTTACAGTGGCAAACCCACACTTGTACTGGTAGAACTTGTTTTGCTTGTGAAAAGAGGCTTTCCACTACCAGTACAGTTTTGCCAGATGTGTCCACACTAGAATTTTGCCAGATTAAGCTGATGATATTTTTGTACCAACAAAAAGAAAAAATAAATTCCTCTCATATGGTTTACAAGCATCCTTCAGACACAGTATATGAAACTTGTGGGTGAAGCACATCCCTCCCAAAGGAGGGGGGCAGTTTAAACAGGGTGATATCATGGTACTGCATAACTCATGATATTTAACCTTGGCTTAGGGTTTAAATCAGGATGGCAGTTTCTACTAGTCAATGAGAAAAGAGCTTCTCCAGGGATATAAATTAAGAAAGAAAAAAAAAAAATGAAGCTGTCAGTGAGCTTTGGAGCATGAATTATTCTCTGTAAATAAATAAGCAGACAGTTGGTGTCAGAGCTTCTGGTGCACATCCCCACATGGCCACACTAAGATTTCTGTGATGGTATTTGGATAGCATCTGAAAACTGGCTACTTCAGATCTGCATCATCTTTTTGTTCCAGTTGACCCAAGATGGGGCACTTGAGCATCCCATTTTCCTGTCCTCTGGATTATTTGGCATCCAAGGGGTGTGGGATAGCTGACTGAGTGCAAAGCTTGCATATGAAGAAATCCCAGGTAATATCAACTTGACTTTGAGCTAGAAATGATAAAAGACATAATGGAGCAAGAGGGGAGCCCAGGTCACTGTCCATTCACCTGCTGAACTGCAACAAGCAGGCCTGCACAGGGGCTTTGCCTGCTGGAAGCTGCTGGTGAGATCACAGTTCATCAGATAGCGGCAGGGCAGGAGGCTGAGCCACGCAGTGACTGCATGAGGTGAAGCAAGAGCCAGATGGGGCACCTGTCACCTGGTGAGTTTGGAGCCTCCCATCCCTTCTCTTCTGTTTCACCAAAGGAGGACATTAAATGCAATTAGCAGGCATCAGGTTTACCAAAGTAAGCAGGCTTCCATCCAATGCAAATTAAACTGTGGGACTCATTGCCATCAGCTGTTGCTAAGGCCAAAAGTTAAAACAAACTTGTGGAAGGAAAGAAAGTTCATTGGAATTATTAAACAGAAAGATACTGTCTGTGACTGAGGAACTACCAGCCCTACAACTGCATCAGGAAAAGGACTGTGCCATGTTTGCCTGTTTTCATACATTTTTCCTCCAACATCCAGTCCTGGCCAGAAGTAGGTCAGGATCCTGGACTTGACATACGCGTTTCAGATCCAGTATAGTTATTCAGCCATGTGCAAAAGTCCTCATTTTACAGTTGTGTGTGCTGCTCATTTTACAATTGTGTGAGCTCCAAAAAATGCCTCTTGCTTTTAATTTTGAAGGTTTGACTAACAGACCCAGGCAAAGTAAGCCTTCCAAAATATGATTTGTTTAATGCACAAGGTCCTAGATATATCAGTGATGCCAGTGTTTCTCCTCCCATATTGTTCCTGTGTTGTGTATCATCTGATTGAAAAAGGCAATGCAATCCATTGGAATGAGAGCTGTGCAGTGCCACAGCAAACATGGCAGGTTCAGAGCATGCAAGAGTCTGGCTTTTTGTACCAGATGTAAGTATGTCAGCCTGGAGTTCAGAGGTGACTATTCAGACTAAAGAATTACTCTCCCTCTCTATTAAGAATCTATTTTGCCTCACTAATTGTTAAATGCCAGAAACTAATTTTGTTTTAAATTATCTTTAATGCCATGCATTTTTAAAAAGGCTATAAAGCTCCTACGCTTCAGAATCACAACTTGACACCCAATTCCCATCTGTCTCCTATTAACAAAAACAATCTAGATAATCTACATCTCATGTGGAAAAAGATATGAAAAACTGATGAAGGTGATACAGTGTAGACCACCAAGCAGTCAGCAGCACCTTAACAGTATCCATCTGACCTGGTGGCTAGTTTAAGGAATAATTGAATGAAGACGAGATAAAATGAATAGATGAGGCCAACCACATACATCAACAAACTGAGACTCCATTTCGCAAGGTGTAGAGGGTGATTTGTTTGAGTTTCAGACCACTCCAAAACTCCATGTCCAGGCATCAATTACGTGGGCAATCTTGGCTTCAGATGCTCATCCTGAGTGCCTAACTGAAAAGAGACAAGACCATGCCAGGAATAGTTGGGATGAGATGGGACACACATACATGATGAAATGCAGACTGGACCAGCATCTGCACTGCTCCCTCCCAGGCATGCACTTCAGCAGGGATTTCAGGTGAGCTTTATCTATGAGCAGCTCCAGGGATTTCCTACAGAGCTTGTGTGGTCTGGGTAAAGCAGATGCAGGTAGACAGCAACAGAGTGGCTGGATGCCCCAGCAGTAATCCTGCAAGTTGGAAGCTTTGGGCTTGAACCAGCAGCCAAGGATGTAGCAGAAGTGTTGGAGTCAAGGGGCTCAACGACTTTCAGCTCAGCCCATATTGCTCAAATGCCCTGGTGGCCTGGTGCTGACCCACTTCAGGCCACCAGAGAAACCTTTTCCACTCCAGGAGAGGTTCCATCTCCATGTGGCCCCACAAGCCCTCACTTTCTTGGACACAACTACACTCTGCTGACTGCTGAGAGGTAGAAAAAACAGTTCAGTGGATGAAGAAAAGGCTGCTTTCTGATTTGCAGCTCCTAGAAGAGATGGGATATGTACAAAGTGGGAGATCATGAGCAAGATTTTCTGCTGAAGCACAGCACCTTGCAGTATTTCCCAACAGGACCTGTAGAGCTCACTTTGCTGTTGCTAGGACCCAGGGTGCCGGTTGCTGCTGTTGCTTCTAAAAACAAAGTTTCCATTCCAGGATAAACTAAGCAAGTAGTTGAGTTTTAGGAAAATATCCCCTTCATCCCCTGAATACACAGAGAAACAAAGGACTTCCACATCCCCCTGCCACTTGGGCACCCAAAAGCAGGGAGTGAGCTTACACAGTGGAAGGCAGCAGAGGAAGAGCTCTGTGGTGGCAGGCAGGGACAGTCCCTGGCTGCAACCTGGGACTGCCTGTCTGCGGAGCAAATGGGAGCTTTCTGTAGACACGCAGACGGTTCCTCATGCCGGGCAGATCACACGCGATTGTTGTGTTTGGAGAATTCCACTGCATATAATTATTCCTTTGATCATGTTGATAGAGCAGTCACCGTGCACTTGAATCGTGGCTTTGCTGGGAATTACCAATTTGAACAGGGAAAGGAGCTGTGAGAACAACCAGTCCAAGGAAGGGCCTCTCTTACAAATTCCTCTTTTATTCTTTTTTCTTTTTTTTTTAATTTGTACATATTTCAACCAAACTGTGCTGCTGTCAGGACAAGCAAATCATTCCAGGAACTGCTTTCATTATTGTTAGTAAAGTGGAACTCCTGTGCAGTGTTTGCTTTTGGCCCAGGCAACTGCCCAAAGACTGCACTTCAAAGGTCCCTCCTCAACTCACATCACAGCAGCACGACCTCAGTTTCCTAGCCAGTCTCCTCCAGCTCAGGACCTGCTTCTCCTTAAAAATCTCCACATGGTTTGGGCTCACCAGACATCAGTGACCTCAGTCATGTGCAAGTGTCATGCAGCAGAAAATTAAGTGACTAAGGCAGCTGACTTTCATTACCTCACCGGGTTGCTAGTCCACAAGTACAGCCTGTAGTTAGCAAGTGTCAAGAGCTGGGCTTTATAGTAAAAAAAAACCCCAAAAAACTAATAGGATTTTCCTGGAGGATAAGGAAAGCTCCGTTCTGAGGAATTTTCCAATGTCCAAAGGACTCCGAGTCAACAAAAGGTCAAATGCTATTAAGTCCCTGGCAAAAAAGCCAGGAATCCCTAAGTCCCATCAGTACCTCACATCATGGTCTATTCCAGGTAAACACTGAGACAGAAAAAATTGAGCATGGCTTTGGTGCACAATGTTTCATTCCTCACTGAACCAGACTATCCACCTATGAGAAAGAGAAATCAGTGGCTCTGGCTCTCAGGGCTTGCCCACTAGCCTCCAAGACTTGCCTCTGACACACTGGCACTCGCTGTGCACAGCCACTGGAGAACAGTAAACCAGACAGGCAAGCACTTCAGCTCGAGTTGCCCAATCTGAGCCAGGCTGGGTTTGACAAAGTAGCACTGACTCCATTAAGCTCTTTAGGGGGTTCAGAGGCTGCCTTCTGTTTTTGCTGCCTACCAACCCTGCTGCTTCGGGGCATGACTCTGTTTTGTGCCTGTGTTTGAGCAGCTTTGCATTCCGAATGCTGGCATGTCCCCCTGGGCTGACGGGCGCATGAGCTCTAAAGCCACTGTGGCCTCTGCTACAGTCAGATCACTGCAGACACTGCTCTGCTACTCTGCCAGCTCCTGGCTTATATTGACTCCAATAATTAATTGCTTTTTCTATTTTTAAATATGAAAGGGTCTCTGTTTGGCTGTCAAGTGTAGTTATCACAAGCATGAAAGAACCAGTTTTCAGCTGAAATTTATCCAGAGGTTGTTTGGGATTTGTAGAGTAGATCTAGGGGCTGCATTTCTCTCCCGAGTACAGTTCCTCCAGGGCTTCATGAAGATTTGCCAAGCCTCACACAGTTTCACCCTCCATTTCCCTGCAGCATTAGGGCTGGGATGGAGCACCACAGCCCCAGGTGCTGTCTTGGCTGAGCTTGCTGGAGCTCTGTCCTGCAGCACTTGCCCACCTTGAAAGATGGATCCTTCCTGATCATAAATCACATTTTCTGGAAATGGCAACATAGGTGTATTTCATCTCTTTGTGCCAGACTAAACTTGAGGGCCATGAAAACATCACTATCCTGATCTGGGAAATGTCCCAGTGGTGGAAAAGCAGCACAGATGTCAGCTGGTGTCACAGCAACACCTGCTTGTCTTTACTGAAGCAGGATCAGAGTTGCCTCTAGGGACAGTGGTTTAAACTGTAGCTTTATATTTTTTCTAATGGGATCCAAACAAATGTAAGCCAGCAATTTTAAAGTAATAGGAAAAACAAGACCAGTGTGACCTGGGTTCACTGGAGGCTGCCACGGGGATGAGTAGGACAGCGCTGGAGCAAGATAAAGCCTTCACAGCACCTTCCCCCGCTGCTGCTGTTTATTGAAAGTGCTACTTGGGCAAGTAGTTAAGGGTATTCCTGCTGTATAAATAAAAAAACCAGTGAACTTTACTAATTTTTTTAAATTTATCTTGACTTGCAAAGTGAGTTGACCATAGACTAGCAGGCTGTTTATCCAGGCTCCATTGACAATGCTGTTTCTCTGTTTGGAGGAGCACTGATCTTGCTGCACCTCAGCACACTGGCTACGGCCACAGGGCACCACCTGCTCCCACTGAAGTGTGGGGCTGGCATAAGCCAAGGTGCTTGCTGGGTCAGAAACCATCAGCTGATGCCTTGGGGATCTGTTTGGGTCACAGAAAAGCCAGACAGGACTTTTCATAGGGTTATCATGGCACATCCCACTGCAGTGACAAAACCAGTTTCTCCTGGCAAGGTGCTATAGTGCCAGCCAGGTCTTGCCATGGACAGCCAGATGACACACCTTTCACCAGTGACAGCCTCACCCAGCCATTTACAGAAAATGTCTCTCCAGAAGCAGCTGCAAGTTGCTGTGCCTACCCCAAATAAAAGGCTGAGGTTAAATCAGGTTTGCTAGCTCATGTTAGCCAAACCAAATGGAAGACAGACCGACTTTTGGTAAACAGATGTGTTTGCTTGAGATATTTACCACTCTGGGTGTTTGACTCTGTCAGAATCACTGCCCTTATCCAAACTGGTGGATAAAACAAGCAAACATGCCTCGGGCATCTCAGTTCTCTGCCTGGCGTGAAGCAGCCTCCATGTGTCAGTCTCGGCCTTGGGCTGCTGGGATGCCTGTGGCTCAGGTATGTGCTGCTTTCTGGAAGGCTGAGAAGTAATCTAGCAGAAAAGTGGGGATTGATGGCACCACAGCACAAGTTTCTAGAGCTAGACTTTCAGAGTGAGGGTGGTACTCGAGAGGCAACTCAAGCCACTCGGACCTGACATTTCTCCCTCCATTCAGCTTAGTGTTAGGGGAGAAGACAAGGAATAGAGCCATAGCTGAGCTATCAGGAAGTCACAGGGACATCCATGGTCTGCACAGGTTCCCCCACTTTGTGCACATGGCATTATGACTCCCCAGCCCAATGGCTCACACCAACCAAAACAGGCTCCAAGACTATTGCAAAGCTTTAGCAATATAATAGGGAAAAATTCTTCCTTCCACTCTGGAAAATTTGGCAGCAGGCATAGGAAGCCAGACATGCCACAAAAGCAGCAATCAAATAGTTTTCTTAATCAGGGCTCACTTTGTAAGAGCTCCAGCAGGTTCCTGCATTTTGCTGACTGTTTTGGTGAGCTGGTATTGGTATGTCTCAGGAATCTGGGGAAAACATCCAGCAAATAACAGGGGTATGGGTATTTCTTAATTTATGTGCAGTACAAAGGATGTCTGCAGTGACAGTGTGTGGTACCTCTCTCCAGCCCCATCTGCATAACCCAGGAGCAATTCCTACACCAGGCAGTGGAGACTCACAGCCTCTCATTTTCTCTTTGCTTCACCCTGACTATCAAGACGAAGCGGGCACTGAGATAGCAGTCCTTATGTTTTTCCACTGAATACTTCCTTTCCAAGATACTTATGCACCGAGTCCCACAGAAGCCAAAGCCAACAGTGTAATAATACCTGTGCAGCACTGCAGAGCAAAAGGTCAAAATCAGGTTCACTGTATCACTCATGCTCCCTGTCTGAGGAACTGAAGGTAGTCTTAAAGATTATGTTAGGGCTTCTGGAGATTTATGATATAATTCCAATCTGTCTATGGGCTTTCTCCCCACCTTGTCTGGCTGCCTACAAATTATAATAAATTGAAAACACTGAATGCCTGAATATCCAATATCCAGGGTCCCTGACACACTGATGACTGATGTTTGGAGTTTTACTTCTCGAAGTGAATAATGTCAACGTGTGTGACCACAGTCAATTTATCACTGTGACAAAGACTCAGCTATAGTGATTGGGGACAAGAACGTAACAAACCCCAAAGATTTAATCCTGAATGCATATCTCCACTCTTATTTCATGATGTTACACTATTGTAAAATGGGAGAACTGACTCTACAGGCTGGAGACTGTTATCCCATTATTGACCTGCTCCTCCTTGTCTCCTCACAGGATTTTTTTACTGGGAACAACACAAGACCTTTGTGGATTTTGTAAGCTATACATTTTCTGAACCAATTTATGCACCATGCTCTTCTCTCATCTGCACTATGGTTATTCTGGAGTGATTCCATTTCTTATTCATTAACAGGGCAGAGAAATCACTGCAATATCACTGACTCCCCAGTATCACTCTGCCTTTAGGGTTACAGCATGGTGGTTTTCACAAGTAAGTAAGAAGGTTGCAGGAAAATACAAATGTTGATCCTGGTGGGAGAATTTTAACTACTAAACAAGTCCTCTGCAATTGATCATATCTGTAAAGTACCAGTGGGAAAAAAAATTTGCTTCCACACAAACAAGAGTGATATTTTCAAACATGTATCTAAAGTAAAAAAAAAAAAAAAAAAGAAAAAAAACCCCAACAATCTCAGGAGCAGCACAAAACATCCTTTGTTGCCGGACGTGAGAAAAACACTACAGTTCTAAAAAAAGCCAAAGGAAGGAAGTGGAAGAACCTCAGAGGCGAGTGGGAGTGCGAAAGGAATGTGACTGCATTTTTCCCCCTTCCTGCATGTAAGCTCACTGTTTGCAGGCAAAGGGAGAGCTGTTGGGAGAGTTTTACTATTTGGGAACTTTGCTGTTCAGAAGTGCAGCGCATATTAAAGCAACTGACTCTTCTGTGTTCTCTTTCTGAACTTTGTAGTTAAAAACCCCAACATCCCAAATGACTACCAGGTTTAGCATCCAAGTTCTGCTCTTGGTTCTACTTCTGTAAGCTCAAAAGGATATAGTTTCTTCTGATTACTATATTCTTGCATTTGAGTTTTACCACCCTGATGCCCCCATTCTTTGCAGTTTCCTTGCTACATCCAAACCCAATAAAACACGGGGGTGGGGCTGCAGAAGGGGAGGAGGAAGGGAAAACCAAGAGTCAGTCCAGAAAAGGGGCAGCCCTGGACAACTTTGTCTGTGAAGTATTTGGAGACACTCTGAATTACATTTTGTATAGCTCCCAAGCCACTGAGATTGCCAAAAACCAAGCAGAAGAAAACAGAAGAGTCATTTGAAAACAATGTCATGAAAAGGAAATCAATTTCGTATGCATTTCTGAGAGTAATGACCAGCATAAAAGAGAAAGAACTCATGGACCACAATCTTAGGAGGACTTTATGTCATATTATGGCAGAGACTTTTGGGCAGAGTTACAGGTACTGCATCTTTAAAGCATCTATCTGAACCACTGGGCCAGAAAGTAGCGTGAGGGCCCTGGATAATGAATGACTTGCTAAGCCACAGTCCCTGCTGGCAGGATGTCTCCAAGGGACATGCATTTGCTGAGCAGTGCTATATGGACCTTATTTGCTTTACCTGAGAAAAGGGCTTATCATTTCAGCATGAATTTAATTCTCTGGAGAGCCAGCAGTAAGAAAGAAAATTTGAGATATTGAATTGAAATAGAAAAAAAACCCCAAAAAACAAAATAATATGAGATAGTAAAAATCTTGACATAAAATGATTTCTTTGTTTATTTCTAAGTGATGTTTGTCATTCCACTGCTTGGCTAAATGTTGCAGTAACTGTGAAATAGCCTGAAGTTTATTTTATGGAGAGTGATGTAAACTCTGAAAGCCTTCACCTTTCACATTCCCTCTTTGCAGCATGTTCCCTCTCTTTCCAACAAGAAATATCTTGTTTTTTGTACCATTTCTCTTCACTAGCTCTCCATTATTAATGAGGTTTGCATGAGAACATACTTTCTGTTTTGTTCTAGAGCTTGTTTTCTCCTCCTCTGCCCACAGCACTCCGTGTATGTCTGTACACTGCTGCAGAGTGCAAAGGCAGCCAAAGGGCACAGGGAGGACAAGAAGTAGTAGCAACAACACTCCTGACAAGTCAAGCTAACCATCTGTCTCCTCTTTCCCAGGAAGGTGAGAGGAAAAGCAATTTTTCTTCTCCACAAAAAATGTGACAGAGCCCTCACATATCCCATGGCTACAGTAGCTGCCATGCTTCACATTCCTACTTGTTAAAGATTTGCTGTTATCCCAGTGTTAACTTGGATGAGCTTATCTCTGTATCCAGCATTTCCTGTGGAAAAGCATGAACCCAACTGCTGCCTTGCATTCAGCAGGACTTTTTATGCTGGTGCAAAACAAGTGGGAAACCATATCCCACTAAAAGACTTCTCAGCCATGTCTGCGCAGCAGTGGGGAACAGGAACCTTATGTCTTTTTCTTACTGTGGGCTCCTCCCAAGTACCGAGACCAAGCAGAGCTTCCAAAGCTTTGCTTTAAGCTGATGGTTTGCTTTAAGCTGAACTTTTTTTTGGATAAGTGATTATGAGAGCCCCTTACAGCTCTCTGGTGAGACAGAGTGAGGCAACACCTTCCATCTTACACAGGCAGCCAAAGAGAGCTGAAGGATGTGCTTAAAGCACATGTGGGAAGTCTGTGGCAGAGCAGAAGGAGTCATTCCTTCCAAACTGGCAGGGTAAGTCCTTTCTGACACAGGCCCTTCTTCCCACCCTTCATTACAAAAGCCTGACTCAGGCCCATGGCTCTGGGGCCTCTGCACTGACCCACTTTTCACCCAGACCTTTCTCCAGGGGTGGTCAGAGCTCCTGGGTTTTGGTGTGAATTTCTCAGTGCCAGTTGAGAGCAGCTCAGGGCATACCAGATGCCAGGGTGATGAGTTCCTCCTAAGCATACCAACTGACAGTTCCTGTGGTTCTGCTTTTCTGTTAACATGTGCAAAACCAGCCCTGACTCTTCTTCAGCTACTTCTGCACTGAGGGACCCTGATGGCCAGGGGAGCTATGGGAGGACAGTTCCAGTGGAATGTGTGGTTACAACACCGAGCTCTGATTGAGGAGCTCAGTGACCAATTCTTGTCTTCATCTTTGTGGGTTATCCTGAATAAACCTCAATGGACTTGATCCACAGCTCCTGTGTTTTCTGTTGTTGCCTTCTGAATTCAGGTTTCTCTCTGGCTATGGGCCCCTGTCATCATGACCATTACATCCTTTCCCCAAGCCCAAGAAGAGATCCAGGCTGTCTGCAGAAAGACCACTGGTCCCTGTACTGCTAATGAAGATGGACAGGCTTGACATCTCACGAGCATTTTTAGAAGGCAACATGAATGCTGCCTTCCATTCTCAGCTCGCTTGCTCAGTGGGGCAGCTTCCTTCCATCTTAGTTCTGCAGCTCTTCAAGGCAGCATCTCTCTCCTGCAGCCTGTGGTACAGCAGGGGCTCCCTCTGGGCTGGGGGCCCACCATTCCTGCTGTAATGCTGAGACTCATAACAGGACGCTGCCTCCATGGTGGGAGGCAACACCCACACACGCAGGGAACGACGCTGGGAAAATTCCTCGGTGCTCCTCCCACGGCCCATGTGTCCCAGCTCTGCCGGCAAATATCTGCGGGGGGCCCTGGGCTGCCTGTGCACTGCAGCCCCTGTGCTCCCACCCCTCCCTCCATCAGACAGCAAGACCAGTGTGGCAAGCTGAGGATGCACATGTGGTGGTACAAGGCTGCCCCGCGTCACTGGCTCTTGTAGGATCGGCAGCAGCCACTCAGAATACGGCTGTTCCCAGAAATCACTCTGCTCTCACGTTAATGAGACCACTCTTGAGAAAACAGCATGAAAAGTTAGATCAGATGTGTTTTTCACCGTGGGAAATGCGCTGCTATTTGTCATTCACAGGATGACAGTGCAAAGAGCTACATGCACTCTTCCCCTTCACTTTCCATCTCCACTTGGGTGAACGGGGTGTTTTCCCTGTGCCTTCCACCATAACCAGAGTTTATTTTTAACTCACTGGTTGTCACTGTGCCTGTTTGGTGACTTGAAGTGCTAACAACAGCTCGAAATTGGCTGTTACAAAGGTGATACTCAAGTTATTACCAACCAATTCAGTTTTTGATTCCTGCTCAGCGGCGCTGTGCGAGGTGAAAGTGCTGTAACCCATTACCCAACCCCTCAGTTAGCCCAGGCAATTTTTTTTGTTTGTTTTCTTTACAGCAATCTCTTGAGTGGTTGCAGAAATTCAAACAGAAAGCGCTTCTGACAGATTGAAAACAATTAGGAACGTCTCAGAGTCACTGGAGCAGAGATTTTGTTATGATAATAAAGAATGTTCTTAGCTGGTGTATTATTTTAAAAGGAGAAAATTAAAAAGAAATATATCATGAAGGAGCTGACAGTGCTCAAAACCCACATCCTGTTGTTATCCATGGGTCTGGTGCTATATACTGCTGGCAGCTGTGAGATGAACTTTCCCATTAGGCCCCTTCCAAGCCCTTAACCCTGACCCAAAGGGACCTTCTTTCCCTCTTTTAAAGGGAGAGAGAGAAATCAATCTCCCTGCTGATTCAGCTGTGGGCCTCTTATGTCCAAAGAATATCAGCACTGCAAAAAGAAGGGGAAAAAAAGTGCAGATTGAAGTTTTTTTAATGATGTGGATCAGTGATATTTATGGACTAAGGTTCCTATCCCTGGGATCCATTTGATGCAATCAAATTACTTTCCTAAAGCATCAAAGACTCAGATTCTAAACTGAAACCCCTTGTTTGGTCTTAATTTCTTCCAGCATGCTTAGAACTATTAATTTCCAAGACCAGATTAAAGTCACGGATACTACTACTCCTAGGTCTTGTAAACTTCCTCCTGCAGGACTGCCTTGCTTGAGAATCACAGACACTTTTCTCAGGCTTTTTAACAGCTACACACATGTCTTTTTAATTTCCTAAGACAAGACTAGTTCCTTTTAAGATGTTCCACTGGCTCACTGCTATTACTGTCAAAGCTTTCTTGCTCTCCCTCTTTTGCCTGTTTTTTCTCTACAAGCTTCTAGGAATATATCAAGCTGCATTTTTTAAAAGAGCAGTGTTTCCCTCTTCTTACCTGCTTTGTTTTGCACAAAATGAAAAAAAAAGAGAGAAAGGAGGAAAACTTAAAATAGAAAGCAAAAAAGAAAAAATAGAGAGAGAGAAATAAAGACAGAAAGAGAAAGAAAGAGAGAAAAGAAAGAAAAAGAAGAAAGAAAGAAAGAAAGAAAGAAAGCCCCACCACACTTAACTCTACCTAAGCCTCAAATCTTTTCTATCTTTGTAAAAAGCTAACAGTGCCTCATTTAGAGGCAGAAGTAAAAAGTTCACCAGAAATGCCCCCATCTGGAAGCATTTAGTGGCTTAAGGTATCTCTGTCTTTTGCCATGTTTCTGTGAAGTCACATTTACAAGCTAAGCCAGCCTTTCTGCTCAGACAGTCAGGATACAGAGGCAAAATAATCTTTAGCCCAGAGCCTTGAGGACACTCATAGTGCCTTGCAATATGCTACTGTCACAAAAGTCTCCTTAGAGCAGCACTGCCTGCAAGACACACTCTTGAAGAAGAGAACCCAGACATCTCATCAGGTCTTGTTCTCTGCCAAAGGTTTGTGTCTGGTCCTGTATACCCCACAGTGACTACTCAGAAGCTACTGAGCACAGATTTTGATGGAGGTACCTTAGCTTGTGCCAGGACAAGCTGGGGCAGGTCCAGGCAAGGAAGTTGGAGGTGGATAAAAGGAGGCAGCTCTCTCTGGAGAACTCCAGCCCAGGTGAGCAGCCTCACTGAGACAGATGAGTAAAGATCAGTTGGTTAGCAGACCCCAGCCTTGCCACACAGGCAGCTCAAGGAGTGCTCCAGGTCCTTGAAGTCTCACTCAGGGCTCAGGGCCCAGAACAGTTCCAAGGTAACTCACTTAACTTTGGCTGGTTTCCCATAGATTTCCCCTGACTTAACCGTGTCCAAGCCATTGTTTTGTTGTGCAAATTCACGGCAATTTTCTTATCCTCTGTGTGCAGATGGTGACTGGACAGGGCTGGCTTCTTCAATGCAAGAGCTCTGAGAAGTAGAAGGAGTGAGAACCTGATGGGAGGCATCTCTGGAGCTGAAGGCGCTGAAGGCTCCAATGTCTCTAATGCTTTTACCATGAACCTGGACACAGAAAACCAGAGGGAGGGAAAATGAGAGGGAAGAAGGCAGGATGCTACTACTTTGTATAGTGAGAAACCCTCCCTTCAGCAGAAAATAGCAAATCTGCCTCCTCTTCAGCATTTCATAGATAATTCTGGTGGAGGCAGAGGAGGTATCTGGTGTTTCCAGATCAGAAGTAGGCTACTGAATCCCACAGTCTGATTAAATCAAAAATAAATCCAGATACTTCTTTGTTACTGTGGCTGTAGAAGCATGGACAAATGCACTTTAAACCCACTACATTTTGAAGTTATTTCTAGCTTTGGTATCTAACATGAAGTATCCAGGTTGGAAAACTCTGACCTAAAGGCTTGCTCCATTTCATCTGTGAATGAACTCAGCAAAGGTTTTCCTGGCCTGACTAGGAAGTGGTGAAATTTAACTCATTCATATGTCAAAACCACTTTGAAATCCTTGGTGATGAAGCATTATGGAAGAGCTGAGTGCTCAGAAATTGTGACTCAGCCTTTCCTCTCTCCTGTCCCACCCCAAAAAACTACAATCAGGAACTGGCTCAAATAGTGAAATAGTGCCTTTTTTTTTTTTTTTTTTTTTTTTTTTTTTTCTGTTATGAGTAGTAATAGAGAAGGGAAGTATTTTATTGGATTCCTAGGTTTAAAGTGATTGTTCATCTTTCCCAGCTCTTCTCTGCTCCTGATTTTTTCTTCCTCATGACGCAGATCTAGATGTAAGGTGTAGGATGTGACCTAGGAGGAGCCACAGTTCCTCCAGTGATGGGCATGGGTGGTATAGTCTGTGTGTCTCCCAAAGCACTCCCTCTTACAGCAATGCAACTTCACAGTTTCTCTTGCCTGTGATCCTGGAGAGTACCATGGAGCAGTGGTGAGCTGGACTTGATGTTGGGATCTCAGAGAGGGAGGGAGGCCACAGGATCCCAGCTGTGGTGTTGGAATGGACCATGGTGGGACACCTACACCTTTGGAGTAATCACAGCACTCAAGGGCCTGGAGATTGAAATGGGACCAAATTCCAAGGCAAGACCACTGCTGCAGTCAGGCGAGCTGGCAAGTTGCCAAGGATAAGGTGTTATCATTATTCTAATTAGCTGCTGAGTTATGATCCCAAATTTCATCATTTTGAGAAGTGCGCAAAGACTCCAGGGGGAAGAGCCTTAGCACAAAGCACACTTTCAACACAAAAACTGGGCTGCCAGGATCACATCATCCTTTGGCTTGTGGACTTACAGAGTGGAATGTGCTGAAGAAGGAAAGCCCTCTCTATACCTGAATAGCCCCTAGGGTTAGAGATGTGACTGAAGCTTTAAGGGGAATGAAAATTAGAAAATAAAAGAAAAAATTAATACAACCACATATAATCAACTAATTTTGTGAATACTTTTCTGTTGCTATCAGATAGAAATTGCAAAGTGGACACTACTGCACATCACAAACGTGATAAAAATTGTTACAGGAAATAGGAAGAATGAGTTTCTGTAGGCTTCACATTTGGAGAGAGGAAACCTAGAAACCAGAGAGAGGAGCTAGGAATAGAAAGGACAGTCTGGGAGCTGGAAGTTATAACTATGCAATGTTGTGACCTTTCAGGCCTTAGACTTCAAGTGAACCCTGGCAAAACAAGACTCTGTCCAGAGGGCCAGGCACAATGGCAACAGGGTCATGTCACATGAGATGTGAGAAAATTCTGTACTGGACAAATAAGAATCAGTGAGCTCTGCAGCTGGCCTCATCAGCACAGCTTCCCACCCCAGGGCAAGCTCTGGCATCTGCCACCGCCTCCTCAGACCTGCACTCCTGTTTGTTGGTACCCACAGCTCTGGCAAGCACTGAGAGACCTTTCCTCTCAGTTTCTGTACATTCTTGCCTTTTCTAACTCTGCATAAACTGTGTTAGAAAAGAAAAGGTGAATGTAATTAGTCTTCCCTAATGCCTGTCTGAAAGAAAGTTAGTTTTCCTCAAGCATACAGATATAGCATCCTGTCTGTCATTCTGTAAATGGCAGAGCCTTTAAGCCTATGTGTTTGCCCTGGAAAAATCCCAGTGAACTGTGATGGTTTCATGGAGACACAGGCACCTACACAGAGTCCTCTGCAGCTGTGTCTCACAGTCAGCAGGGGCTGAACAGGGGGTCTCACAAGAACCTGTTGCTATCACACATAGTCAGCTACTGTAACCACCAGGTTTCAACCAGGCGCTCAAAAGCAAGGGTACAAGAAGCTCTAATAAAATGTTTGCAATTGCCATGGGAATAATAACCCTTCCTGCTATTATCAGTGGGGAAACTGAGGTATGGAGAAGCAGGGCATTGCTCGTGGCTACACAGAGAGTGAGTGGCCAGACTCCAAGCTCTTTCACTGACACTCTCAGCTGCAATCGCCCCTTTAGGCTGTGCTGGCTGCCACCAGGAAAAAACAAGAAGCAGGTTGCAACTTGGCAGCTTACAAGACTATAAATATAGTTCAAGGTTGTGCTGATACAATAATAATCCACAGGAGTGAAATTTGAGCCATTTATGTGTGTGTGCATAACCAGAGCTGGAAGATATGTTTATAATGTTGCTCAGAGATTTCCTTTCCATTATACTCTGAGCAAATGCACACTGTGCTAAAGACAAAATATTCTCTTCACATTACTGTGCTTTCCTGGACCTTTCCCACCTTCCAGATGCAGTTTTCTGTTCTACCCCTCTCCTTCACTTGTTTTCCTTGCTCATCTGGATGGGACAATAGGAGCAGGGAGCCACCAGATTTTTCCAGCTGGGAATAATGTACTGACAGTCTTTCTTTTTTTGCAGAATCAGTAACAGGATACAGAGGAATAGGAGGTAAGTGTAAGAGAAGGAAAAAAATAAAGATAGTAAAAGGATAATTTGGTTTTTAGAACAGTCTGGGAAGTCTCTCGTTTGCACAGTTGGTGTATAGCTGTACACCAAACTGTAATCTAGAATATGGAGTAATAATCCCTGCCTTCCCACCAGCACAGTTTATGAGTCAACTGAGAAGAAAGGTCACTACCTCCTTTCGCTCATACATCCCTCCAAAGATGTCCTTCTTGCAACTTTCTTTTCCTCTCTCCCTGGTTGTGTTGCTTTGTTCAAGCCACAAGGCAATCAGGGACAGGCAACTGGGCCAGCACTTCTCCCCCTTTTTTGGATGATTTTACTCACACCTTCATGTGTTTTAAACATACTCATCAACTCTGCTTTCTGTAAATAAGGCAAGGCTTCACTTCTACCCACTCACAGTTTTTGTTTTGTGAGCTTCTCCTGTGAATTCACCCCATGTATTATAATGCTGGATCATGTTTAATTTATGCCATTCAGTCTTTTCTTCAGACCAGCCTCCCTGGCCAGCAGCGCCAGACTTTTCATACCAGTGTCCCAGTGCAAGTGCTTGGAAACTGGACCCTTCCCTGTAGAGCTCTCTTGGCTTTTCCACTCTGGTTGGCTCAGCTCCTTTCCTTCCCAGCCTAGCAGCTGTTCTGGGAGCAGCAGCTACTTCAGAGCACCACAGGCAATGGCCCAAACTGCTTTGTGCCCTTAGGATAATCAAAGTATGCTCTAGTTTAGGGTGCTTTCATATACCAAATCCCCGTGGGGCCTGACTTCTCAGAGCGCTGAAAACTCATGTCAAAGTCAGTGGGTAACAAGAGGTTCAGCAACCCTAGGCATCACAAACAGTCATGTGGGAAACAGTAGCACCCCAACTGAGAGGACAGATTAGACCATAGAGCCTCATTCAATTCCCAGGGGAATGAGCTGAAATCTTTAGGTGAAGGTCATGACTTGTCCTAGTCAAATAAGTAACTCCCACAAGCAAAGTTTGCACCAACTGGCTCAAATGCATCACATTCCTACTCTAATCACTGATTAAAGAGGAGGAAACTGCACATAAATTCTTTTATTGCAGAGGCTGGACTTAAACCCCTATCAGTTCATATCTTGTTGCAACCATAAATCTTTTTCAGTGACAGCAAGTTTTTATCAAGAAGACCCATATATTCCTAATATCTGGCAGCCAGCCTAAGATCCATAATTTATAAAACTTGTTTTAAAACAAGCCATAAAATTCATTACATATATTACTGTAAAAATTCAGAGTTTAAAATGCAAGTTTTGGATCACAAAATCATAAGATTGGATTAAAAAACCCAAACAATCCAAGAGATTTAAGAAAGAAAATAATGAAAAGAATCCAACATTCATTCACTACCATGTTTCTGAAGCTAACACATTGACTAAACGTTCACAATATTTTTTCCCCACAGACATTATGGGGTCAAATATTTTTGAACAAACTGGAGATTTCTACTTTCTCACTTTCTTTCAGGGCTGCTGGTTTAACAGAGAAATAGTATTATTAGAACTTGCCATCATAAATGTATGAATTCACTGCAAAAACCAAATTAAGTTGGTAATTATGGAGTAAATTTTTTTCCTAATAATGACACTAACTATGATGGAGCCATGCCAGAAGTCTGATGCCATTTTGGTTAAGACTGGAACTTTATATTGTCCCAGAGATACTAGCAGACGTTTGAATTAGCTGTCATAATTGGCAGTAAATCCAGACCTGCCCAATCCAATACATTCTTTAGCTTACGAAACAGACCAAAATGATACAATGGGATCTTCATGGGCATTAGAAGGAGTTGGAAAGGGTGAGGCGATTTGGCAGGTGTAGAAATGAGATTGGGAAAAACAAGATAAATATTTTCCCTGTGAATAATTGTCCACAAAATCTGCAAGTGAGACAATAAAACCCAGCTTTACTGGAATAATTTTGGTCTGCAAAGAAAGGTCTCTGATGAAGAGGATTCGGAATGATAAGGGAGAGCAAAGGAGTATCCCATACAAATGCAGCTGTGAGGCAGAACTGTGTGAGGGCAGGGTGGCTTTGGGAACACCAGTGTCTGCTGGGTACTGTGGTGACCAAATCCTGTTCACTTCTGGAAGTGGAATAGCACAGTCAGGAGCTTCCAGTGGTTCTTCTGGGAAAGGCAAGCAGCTTCAGGTGTTTTTACATGGCATTCCCATTACAAGGGCTACTAATTTTTCATAAATATTTTGGACTATAGTCAGACCACTGCCTCTAAGTATCTAATGTATCACTCTACCACTTTGGTACCTAAGATCAAAAAAGGGGCTCATGTTGTTTACTACTTGCATTGCCTAGCTCTTCGCAAAATCTACACATTATGGTACTTACAGGCATCATATCTGAGCTAAGAAATCTCCCTGCAGAGTGGTAAGGATTTGGCCAGGTAGTGTTTGGATTGCCCAAGGATATGAGTAGAGAAAGCTTAAAGCTGCCCACAAGTCATTGGGTCATTTAAATAAGGCACAAACCACAATTAGCCTTCTGCTATCCTACTCTTTCTGCAGACTGTACAAGGAGCTGGAGGAAGTCAATCCTATCTTGTCACAACCCTGAAACAGACATGACATTTGCTATAAATTCTCATTGGGCTGAACAAAAGCACCAGTCCACATGTCAGAGAGCTCTCATCCTCCACACAACTAAAAGATGCCTGTTGCAGAAAGACTTAAGATGGCCATTTTATTATTGATTCTGATTATTTTCATGTCAAAATTGATCTTCAAGCCTCCACAGATTTCTAGTACAATTGGTATTCAAAAATGGATAAAGAGGGAGAAGATTTGTGCTTGCTGAGAGAAATACTGACTTGAATACTTGCAGTTATGCCTGTTTAAACTTCTGAGCAGCATTTGGCCCTAAATGTCTAGCTGGGACTCAAAATGTTTCTAGAACAATACAGCTAAATAACCTTTCTTTCTAGGCCATGAGATGATGGTTGTGTAGCTCCCCTGAGGGTGGTGTAGCCCTGAAACAACAAGGCTTTGTAAGCCTTTCTGGAAAGGCTGAAGACCAAGCATAAGGCAAGTCTGGCCCAGGTCTGTCTGGAGCAAATGTGCTCAGTCCTGAGCAAGCAGGAGGTCTTGTCTCAAAGAAGGGATGCTGTCCTGCAATGGCAGCTGGCAGAGGACTGTTCATCCTCCTCCTCCACTGTATAGGAGGCGAACACAAAGTCATAAAAGCAAAAGGAAGGATTTTGCCCCTACAGTAAGCCTTGAGATCTGTATTAGAAATATTTCCTGTAGATGACATATTTGCAAACAAGCAGAAAGCACACAATAAAGGGAATATCACTACGTAGTCAGCTACGAAGGATCTGAGACTCCCTTGATTTCATAAAGTACAGAAATTTTTATTTTATCCATTGCATGGTGTCAGGGGTTTTGGATATTTGGCCATACTTAAACTGTTTTACTTTTGACAGGGCAGAAGGGAAAAAAATGCTTCCAAATGGCTCTGGTAGACACCAGTGGTCCCTCCTGAACACTCAAACAACATGAAGGTTGCAACACAAACTGACAAAAGAAAGAAAATTTATAGATGTTGCTGCACCATAAAGCCAACCCAAACATGTCCTCTGTGACACACAGCTGAAGGAGGTCACCAGCATATTTTGATTCCCGAAACAACAAAACAACCCAAACTCCCTTCCCTCAGACTCCCAGTGCCTGCTGATGAGCAAACCATGGAGTGCCTGCATGTAGACAGACAGGGCAGGTTTTCCATCTGAGTGTGTGGTCCAGCTGTTCTTTGTGGTGGGAAGAACAGCCACAAGGCTGTTTCATCTTCTACCATTCAGGACTTGGGAGCAGGATGGGTAAGTGCTGCATGGGCTCTCACTGCACAATGGAACCTGTGAGATTCTCCTGGGCTTGAGGTCAGGATTTTCACACGGAGCGGAGGGAGCAGGGTAAGCTGCTCCGAACATCATCCCAACTGATGGATAAAATTCTGTCTTAACCTATATCCCCTTAGTAAGGGCTCTTGGATATGCAGGGTTTGAGTCAGATGGTTTATCAAAGTTTATCCCATTCCCTTCTCACAGGAAGACTGTTAAATTGGAAATTGTAGGGATGGAAGGTGATAATGCAGCCATGTCTTTCCTCATTCCTCCTTACTCCCTTTTCTCTGCCCCTCTTCCAGAACTTTGTTTTGATGGATGTACCTTGTTCTCAGAATTGCTTGCATTTCCTGTATCTTTAAAAAAACCCCAAACCAAAACAAAAAAATCAAACCAAACCAAAAAATCAAACCAAAACAACAAACAGAAAAACCCCCAAACAAACAAAACAAAACAAAACCACCAAAAAAATCAACCCCAAAAAAAAACAACTAAGAAAACTCCCTAGCACTTTCAGGAGTATGCAGAGAAAGAGCAAAGCCTCTTTTACCAAAGAGCCCAGAGCTTTTGCTCATCTGTGACCTGTAAAGACATATTCTCTCTTCAGACCAACCTAAGCACATAAGAAACTCCAATGCTTGTCACCAGTGTCAACCTTTCCTCACTATGGTTATGCATCTGCTGCAAACCTTCATTCTGAAATTAGCTGTGAGTTTATTCTTCTGTATGTGCTTTTAATAATTGAAAACCAGCTATGATCTCCTCAGCTGAGTGGCATTTTGCAGCATATTTGTCCCTATTGAGAGCTATGTCTGCTTCATATTTGCAAACCAAGATAAACAGAAACAAAAGAAAGGCAAAACAATTTGCAGCTTTCCCGTGCACACACGTCCAGCAACATTTTTCTCTACCAGCAAATACATCACAAACACATTAGGCCAAGAGTGGCAGATATGAGGAGTGCCAGTTCTTTGAAATAGTTTATTTTACAACCAATTAGACCAATCATCCACAACCTAAAAATTCTTAAAGCTGGCAGTCACACCAGGGAAGTAGAGACCTCTGCTAAAATGGCCTCCAAAGTTGTGGAAGTAAACATAATGGCTAGGTCTGTTTCTTTTACATAGGAAAGGATAATTTACACACAAAACTCTGCTACTTTCTCTTTTTTCCCTCTCAAGTATGCTTACATAGATTTTTGCGGCACATAGCCATCCGATTACTGTATTTGTATTTGAAAGGTTTGGGGAGGAAATTATGATCTATATGGTCTGCTTGGCCTCTGCAGGTTTTTTTTTTTTCTTTCTCTGTAGCTCAGGGACATGGGAACAGAGCTGCTTGTCTCAAAGGCACTTCTAGGAAGTGGTCACTGGACCTCCACTTTCTGCAGAGTATTTTGGTAAGACCCCAGAATTCACAGTTCTTACTCATCTTTCAAACATCGCCAACCCTCATAACTCTTGCCTTTTTTAATGCATTTTTTATATTTTTTATGTTATGGTACCATATGAGAAAGATGATGGCAAAGCAGCAGCCTCCCAAAAATTTTTCCTCTCTGTTAAGGGGGACTGTGTACAGCGGACAGCAGAGGAAACCACCAGACAAGGAGACCACCATGGCCAGAAAAATGGAAAGCTGTCTTGGCTCCTTCGTGGTTGTTGAACTGTGTTTAAAGATCTGTCCATGACAGTTTTACAGAGAGCTTGAACATAAAGAGAGAAAAATTGCCTGATGTTTGGTTCATTAAAAAAATTCCTCCTCAAATGTGCAGACAGGCTTTCTTAAAAATTCTACTAGTGGCCAGTGAGCTTCTACAAAAATCAATTAGTGGCAGCAGAACCAGAGCACGTAGGGACTGACCAGAGAGTCCACAAACCAAAGACAGGTAGCTTGTGTCTGGAGCACGTGAGAAGGGGAAATCAGCCATGAGCCAGAAAGACAATGGTGTAGTCAAAGAAATCCTTAGGAAAATTCCCCTTTTGACACAATTTTCAATAAATTCATTTGCCTTTCTGTTCTCACTGCCTTAACATTTGGAGGCTGTCTAGAGATGAGTTTTCAGAGTGCACTCTCAGCACTCTCAAATTATAGTAATTATGAACTACTCCTTTCAGACAGAACTGAGGTTTTACACAAGATTTTTAACTCACGCCTTTGCCAAGTTCTCATATGTCCATGTTTCAGACATGGATATGAAGGCTGGGTCAGAAAAGTTGTTCCAATTTTAATTGCTTACACCAAGAAATGTTCACCAGCAGGACTGGGCTGTATAATGAAGGTCAGAACTGTGAAAGAAGTATTAAAAATGCAAGTAATCCCCAAGTGCTCAAGGTGATACTTACAAGGATTTTACCAGAAGTTCTGACTTGCTCCTAAGACCAGAAACATTCCCAGGAGTACACATCCAGGGTACATTAGTCACTACTGGACTAAATAGCAAAACACGCTGTGTATTTAATGAGTTATCCTCAATTTAAGGCCTATAAAGAGCCTACTTTTCCAATAGACCTTTTTTAATTTAGACCCATTTGCTGAAGATTGCGCATTTAATGCAACACATCATTATGTTTTTATTGTTAGCTTTTTATGAACTGTACCAGATTAGCTGCAGAAATTTACACTAGATGCTCTAATTAGACCTTTATAGGTAGCCATAATTTTCTTTTCATGTGCCCATAAAGACTGATAAATTAATCTGCAGGAACATGAACTCCATCATCTTTTCTCCCTCTTCACCAGTCGCTCCTTGTTATGATAAAGCCCTAATGAACCCACTTGCACAATTCCCTTCTGTTTTGTTTTCCTTTAAAGGCTAATTTCAACTAGACAATTCAACCAGCTGCAATATTTTTCCATATATGATGCCAGAGAATAAGCAGCAAGCATGATCCTTTCTTATATGGTTTAATCATTTCCATTCTGAGTGGAAAATGATCCGTCAGCAATGGCAAACAAAGAGGTGTGATCCATAAAGCTTAACTTCAGATCATTTGTTTAACAAAGGGGAAAATAAGGCAAAAAGATAAACAATAAACTCTAGGGCTGCTAATTGTCAGTTAATTAGCAAAAATTTTCAGAATAGGACAAAAACCAGTAGCAAGGGAAAGAGTTTTCTCATTTACAGTTTTGAATATCCTCCTCACACAAAAGACAGCACTTTTAAAGGATCCAGTCTCTGATTCAGTAAAAAACATTCTTAAGCAGCAAAATCTTTTAAACTGACTTAAATATATACTAAAAACTTCATTAACTAGAAGGGATGTTCTGCTTTAGATGGGATGCCAATCTACTCTACCTACCCCTGATCCTATTGTAGGATCTCTGTTCAATATTTTTTCTTTCGCAAGACGGAAATCAGTGGAAGACAAATAACATGGTCTTTTCATTAGTGCTGGCACTCACTTGCAAACTGAAGACCATAATTTTTTCCTTTACAGTAGCTTGTCTTCTTAAATATTGGCTCAGATTCAGCAATTGAAGAAGAGGCTTTGCATTGATGCCTACAAAAAAGGCTAACTGCACTCCTAAACACATGTACAATTTCCTTCTTGGGTACTGAAATGAAAGAAGTTACACTACCAATATCATCCATCAGCAATAATGTGGAAGCAGCAAGCTTGCTAAAGAACTGTTCAAGCTGTATCAGGTAAAAATGTGACTTGGGGTTATTAAATGAATGAAAACTGTGTTCATAAGGGAATGTGGTATTCAGGAGGTCTTGGGCATGTTTCAAAATGGACACTATACCAAAGTGCCTGCTGTACTCCTTTATACCAAATACTAAAGAATTAAAATGCAATTTTAAAAAGCCTGGGTGGGGAGGATTCACCATAGGTAGTACCCACAGCAAGTGGCAAAGGAGCTGAGTCACTGCTGGTCCTCTGTGGGATTACAGTGTGTGGAAAAAGTCAGGATGAGGTCCTCATGCACCCTAGAACCAGAAAGACCCACCACAAAGCTCTCTTTAACACAGGGCATTGTAGTTTTCCTTGGCCTCCTCTCTTACTAGGGTGGTTTTTGTCTTGCTTGGTTTTCTAAGGAAAAGAAGTACATGTGGTCCTTTGTGTACTCATATCTGAATCACAGAATTATAGAATTGTTTAGGTTGGAAAAATCCTCCAAGATCATCAAGCCTACCAATAACTTAGATTGCCAAGTTCACCACTTAAACCATGTTATTAAGTGCCACATCTACATGTCTTTTAAATACCTCCAGGGACAATGACTCCACCACTTCCCTGGGCATCTTATTCCAATGCCTGATGATGCTTTCAGGGAAGAAATGTTTCCTAATGTACGGTCTAAGCCTCCCCTGGTGCAATTTGAGGCACTTTCTTCTTGTCCTTCACCCTTGTTCTTTGGGTGAAGAGACCAAAACCCACCTGGCTACACCCTCCTTTCAGACAGTTGTAGAGAGTGACAAGGCTCCCCCAGAGCTTCTTTTTCTGTGACTAAACAACTTCAGCTCTCCAAGATGCTCCTCATCAGACTTGTGCTCCAGACCATTCCCCAGCTCTGCTGCCCTTCCCTGGACACGCTCCAGCACCTCCAGCACTGGTTTGCAGTGAGGGGCCCAGAGCTGAACAGAGGATTCGAGGTGTGAACATGACCAGTCCTGAGTACAGGGGGATGGTCACTACCCTGGTCCTGCTGGCCGCACCAGTGCTGATCCAGGCCAGGATGCCATTGGCCTCCTTGGCTACCCGGTTATACCCTGGCTCATGTTCAGCTGCTATAGACATGCACTCCCAGGGCCTTTTCCACCAAGCAGTTTTCTAGCCCCCTCCCCCAGCCTGTAGCACTGCCTGGGTTGTTGTGACCCAAGTGCAGGACCCAGCCAGCACCTGGCATCACTGAACCTCATACAAATGGCCTTGGCTCACTAATCCAGTCTGTCCAATCCCTCTGCAGGGCCTTCCTACCCTCCAGTAGATTGACACTCCTGCCAAACTGGTATTGTCTGCAAAGTGATGAAGGCTGCACTCGATCTCCTCTCCCAGATTATGGATAAAGATATTAAAGAAAACTGGTCCCAACACTAAGCCCTGGGGAACACCATGTATGACCAGCCACCAGCTGGAGTTCAGCTCTCCACTCCATTCAGCACCACTATCAGGGCCCAGCCATCCACACAGTTTTTCACACAGTGGACGCCACATATCCACATATATGAGCAGCCAGTTTATCCAAGAGAATATTGTGGGAAAGGGTGTTAAAGGCTTTGCTAAGTCCAGGTAGATAACAGCCACAGTATTTCCCTCATCAACTAAGTGTGTGTCCTTATCTTAGAAGGAGATCAGGTTAGTCAAAAATACTTCCATTTCCCTGGCCTTAACCACTAATTCTTATGTTTGCTGGCCAATTTTACCAAACATTGAGATATTAAAAAAACATATAAAAGAATTTGAAAATGTTTTAGGTAACTACATGACTACTGACAATAGACAGAGAAAACAGAAGTATATTCATGACCTCACTGAGGCAAAGGTGCGAGACTATTTACTCCTTAGTAGACATCAGTGAATCCACTCAAGGCAGCCAGGACTCACTTGTCCCCATTCCACAGAACAACTAGATGTGTTTCAAGGGGATGCTTCCCCTGCATCTATTGTTTCAGTGTTAATCTGGCCCTCATCTGCCCTCACAGTGACACCTGTGACCCTACTATATCCTCAGCCCCTCTCACTCGTCTCTTCCGATTTTCCTGTGGAGGAGGAAAAGGTACCTCGCATCATGCTGGGACCCTCACCCATCCTGTACTGTCTTCAGGTACTCATTTCCTGCAGATCTCAGCATATATGCTTTTGCTGTGTGCTAAGCAACCAGCACCTCAACTGCTAGCAACACAGCAAAATTTAAACATCCCAAATCTCTCAATCTTGGATTATGCAATCTTGCCCCTAATTTGTGGCTCTTATTAATTTCTGATAATTTTGATCCAAAACAACAAAGCTAAAAAGACGTAACAAAAATGTACACGAAGAAGGGAGTGAGACTGCAAAACATAGTTCAAACTCCTCCTAGATGTAATTGTTCCAAGAGAGCAATGAATTTTATACCAAGCACCAGTCTTGGCAGTTTCATTTCATTATGGGACCCTATACACAGCCCCATCAAATAAATAATCAGGGACATGGTTTGGCTCATAGACTCAGTCAGTGTCTTTCAATTACATTGGGGGAAAGAACATTAGGCTTTGGAACAGCTAAAGCCTGTGATTTTTCACCTTATTACTGGCAAGCATGCAGGATGTATTTTTGCAAATGCACGGTTCATCAAAAAAATCTGAAAGGACTGTGGAGGCCACAGAAAGAAAAATGCTCCTTAATCCCATTTTACAGGTAATTCTGAAGGGAGTTTGCTCAAGTAAAAATATGATAACAGTAAATAAAAGACAGAAGATATTTTAGTAGTGCTTGCATGCATGGCAGCAATGCCAGACCTACCATGTGTTCAGGACAAACACTGGCATCACAGTTAATGGCATCATCTACCAGGTGCTGACGCTATGTGTTACAGGGCTTCCAGAGGGAGCAGGTTCATTAGCCATGTCTCCTATTGCTATCATCTGCTTTTGTTTAAACCCAGAAACTGAAAAATTATTCCCTAACAAATAGTTACTACTGCCCTCAAAGGCACCAGCTTCTGTTTTCTAACACCTGACCCACCACAACATGCTCAGCCCTGGCCAGGTCCCACACAAACTGTGAGCTCACAGAGCCTCCTCTGGGCTGGCCACAGACATTTAGAGGCCGGGGTCCAAGGGGAAAGGCTTGGCTCACAGCCTTGGTTAGAACTAAGCTACGGACACGTGAGCCCGTGCATCCTATCGTGACAATTCACACCAAAGCTGCTTCCCCAGGCAGCACTGCTGCCTAACTGAGACAGCAGTAAATTATGCTGCCTAAAAGAAGCATTTACACAGTCTTTATGAGGTGCTCTAACTCTGAAAGGGTACTTCCTAAAAAGCCCCACAAGCTCAGTATCCCTAAAGGAACTGAATATACACAGGACTGGACCTTTTGATCAAGTCTGTGTTGTGGTGAACTCGGATACTCTCTGTGCATACCAAAAGGCATTACAATTCATCTTTAGGGATTTGCATGGGATCTGCTCAATGTTTCTGCTGCTCAGCAAAAACAAAACAAAAGCATGTTCCACATATTTTAAAAGCAGGATCTGTCCTATACATGTTTTTATCTTACCAAAGAAAAACATTTATTTGCTTTAAGGAGCTAAAGCATTTTGTGTAAGAAATCATTGAACAGATTTGGAAACACCAGTGGTATCCCCAATGTAATAGCACCACTCCCCAAGCATTCAGAAATCATGACTCAGATGTCTCACTCCAAAAGAAAAATCATACAATTGACTTCAAACCATGCACATAAAAAGTGTAATCAATTCCAAACATGTTTTTGGATTTCTTAGTATATAACTGGGGTCATGTTTCAATCATTTTTCTGACAAAAAAGCACTAGAAATTTTCTTTGCTTTTCAAACAGAGCTGAGCGATTCTCACATAATCCATTGTTTCTAGGAGCTGGGATTTTAAGCAAAATAGAAAACACTGTCTTCATGACAAAATCATAAAGCTGGCAGTGCTGCTAGTGTGACACTTTTCTCCTACCACTAAAAGCCTGGGAAGGAAGGAAAAAACACTGAGATGTTCAAAAGGCTCTAAACAAACTCTGCTTTTGCATATCAAAAAGTACCTTTTCTTCAATTTCTGCTCTGTGCATTAAATTGGATAGGGATCCAATTCTTTTTATCAAACCATCACTGCTGACTAGCATAGTCATCTACAGCAAGAGCTGCACTGGAGACCTCTATTTGTGACATCTTCAGTGTACTTATAGAGGTGTCACTGGGATGTGAAGGCATTCAAGTCCCGAGACCGAGGCACTGGGATAAATCCCAAGTGCAAGACATGCCACGTTGCCACAGAAAAAGGCAAATATGTATCCTTGCACCAGACAAATCAGTCCCTACAGTGGTCTCCTCTCCCTGTGGCCAACAACAGCTCAGACTGGTAGATCCAGGCTGTGCTTCCACGCAGTCCCAGATGTTGGGACCACCCTTTGTAGTGCCAAGAGCTCTGTGCTGTGCCCCACAACCACCTCCTGACCCTTCAGCTGGCACACTGTTTTGTCTGGCCATGCATGATGGCTTGCTGAGCCACAGGGCAAGCACAGGCAGGGGACAGCCCAGAAGCTTTGAAAGTTGGCCTTACACGTGAGCCCTCAAGGGCTGCCTCCAGGGCCTGTTTGACTTATACTATAGAAGTACTCTGAAAGCCTTCACCTCTGTCTTAAATCGTCATATTTACCTTTCTCCGCCTGTGGCAAACACAAACAGGCAGGCCATATTTCACCTATTTGTAGAGCTCTAAGAAGGCGTCATTAATTCTAAACATTTTTGGTTTTATTCAATGGAAAAGAGTAAGCACTTTTTAAGGTATAATTTTTCTATTGACCTATTTTGATGTTCACAGATCAACTACCCAAAGTATTCTTACTTTACTCCACAGACAAAACAGGATCCAAGAAGATCAGTTCTGCTATAGAAGTCTAAGATTTGTTTTGGAGGAGGGCACTGGAGAACTCAATAGGTGCATGTAAAATAGGATTTCCTTATTAAAGCCACAGCTCCTGCAAGGTGTTCTGATAGGACAGGCATCTGCCTTATTAAGAAACAAGAAGGGATGACCATTTTCTAGATCACCGTTCAAACCCTATGGTCCCCCCAACCACAGGGAAAACTAAGCCTGTAACCACTAATAAAGCCTGTTTTGCATCCAGCTCAGATATAGACTGCTTCTGTGCTCAAAAAAACAACACTATACCTAAAATGTCAATGGCATCATATGTTTCTTATTGGACTCTTTGGACAACACGAAAACCACTGTCACCAGTCATTTTTAGCCAGATTTGACTAAAACCAGTGAGAATTTGGCCACAGCTGTGTGAATTGTGGGTCCGTAGTTTTTTTTCCTAATGAAAAGACAAAAACATGCTTGATCATAGCCTCTGCTTCTTGTAGATATTTTGTAAAGGTCTCTAGGAGTTCTCTGCAGAAATGAACATGTGTCTGATCTGGGAGGACATTTCTCACTATACTTCCGAAAAGTAATTCCTGTCCAGTTTGGTCACAGGTAACAGCAGTGAGCTCAGTTAAAGGTTGTTGATACTCACTAGGAATACTGTTTTTGAAGATGCACTTAAAACTTAGTGAAGATATTTCACTCCATTTCACTGCCTTTCTCTGCACTTCAGTCCCCTTCAGGTCTAGGAATAAACATAACAATTAACACATTGACAGGAAGAGTAAGTAATTATTCACATGGGGCCAAAACTGGAATCTGTATCACCAGGAAGATCAAAATACGAATACTCCTGTTTTCCTGAGAGAGGGATCTAACACAGTTCTCATGGAGAAAGTTAAGCCAGGAACACTAAGCCTTTGAATGAAAGGCAGTTGTTCTGAATCCCCTAACACTGGGCTCGACCGCAGAGCTGACTGTCCTGCTTGGTGGGAAGGAAGTGAAAGACCAAAGAAAAGCAAGCATAGTAGTGCTTTTTGATCCTGGAGTGATTGTAGTAATTGTAATCTTTTACATCTAGCCGCTCTTCACAGTAAAATAATGAAAACTATATCAAGATGTAATAATTTGCTAAACATCCAGAGGGAAAAGGAAACCCAAATAATAAGCAGCTTAGATTTAAAATTAGTGTTTCCTTTTATTTTAAAACACACACTATTACCAATGGATAAAATCTTAAAAGAGAAATAATTCAGTATGCCAGAATAAGGCCACTGTGATGTGGTTTGAAAACTGACTGAAGGTTCATAACCAAAGGCTAATTCACATGTAAATGTAATGAGTTCTGCCCTGTGAGGCAATGCATGAATCAGTGTATTAAAGTGGAATTTTTTTTAGTACTTACAAATGATCTGAAAGAAGAAATAAACAGTTCAGGAATGAAATCACCAACTGCTAACAGAACTGGAGAAACATCAAGAAACAATGAAAACAGCAGAATATTGCAAATGGAAAGAAACCTGAAGTTAAAAAGTGTAAGAAGCTGACATTTAATTCAGGCACAAAAAATGGCAACTTGTTGCCTGTGGAAAATACTTGGCTCACATTCAGCAAGGAGGAGTCCAAGTCCAAATGATAGTACAGAGGAAGAGCAGTTGAGTGCTATAAACATGCACAACCAGAGCCTCAGTGGTATCCACACTCTCATTTCACACTTTGTACAGGAAGTAGGCACCTCTGTTCTCCTGAGAAATCAGTCCTACAGCACAGCATCACCAACCAGAGGGTGGCAGTTTGCAGGTGTGTAAGCCCAACACACGGACCACAGGCTTCCACCTCCTGGCATTGCTGTGCCAGGAGGAGATAGGCACAAGGGGACTGAGCATGAACACACAGTAGTGGTCAAGTGGCCGAGTGCCCCTGAATGCCTGGGAGAGCATTCTCAGCTGACAGCGAGCCAACAGGTCTGCCCTGCCCAGAGCTGGTGTCACATGCTGGTTTGTCAGGGCTCAGCATGTGTGGCTCCAGACCTTAAGGGTTTGGGTGGCCCAAAGGTAATGCTGTCTTGGACAGAAGACAGGGTGAGAGAGATGGGGGCAGTTTGTTCCCTGGCAAGAACAGGATGGACAGAAGCAATTGAGTCCAGGAGGCAAGATAGCATGATTTATGAGGAAAATTCATGCACTGTAGGGAGAATCTGGCAAGAAATAATCAGGGGAAGCAAACAAGGATGACAACAACCTCAAAATGCTTAAAGGTTGCAAAAATCTGAAAGCTAAGAGTTTATGGCCCATTTTCCACAAAGGATTCAGACTTTTGCTATTTACATCTATCTGTGGCTAGTACTTGCAAAGAAATGAAAACTGAGCCCTTCTGAAAATCAATTACATAAACATAATGAGAAATTGAAACAGGAATTAAATCCATGCTGAATCTCAGAAAAAGACACCCTGATGCTGTGAAGCTGTGGAATGGTATCCTGAGGCATGCTTCTTCACTTGGGCCTTTTCAAACTGGACTGAGGAAAGAAAGCTTTAGCACTAGTTCTGCAAAGAATCTGTGCTTCTGTGGGTAAAGACGCAAGCTGCTTGCACCAGCAGGTGTTTTCCTCGTCAGTGTCAAACTTAATTACACAGCACAGGTTCACTTTTGAGCACGTTACAGGAAAAGAACATTTTGAGCCGAAACCCATAGTTTCCCAGCCTCCCAGAGCTCTCACCCATTTGCAAACAATTGCGAAGGTGGAAGAATTCAGGGAACAGATGTAGCCTGCCCCCCTAGTCCCATCTGTTCACATCAGAGAACCACCACGCAATCTGGCAGGGAGAGCTCTCTCCGCTCAAGATAAATGCTGGCCTGGGCTGAGAGGGATAGGGAAGGGGGGTCAGAGAGGGGCGGTGGTCACGGGTCAGATCCGAGAAGCACTGCCAGTGCTGTGTGGGAAGCTTGCACGGCATCTGCCAGTACCATGTCTGGCTCAAGTCAGAGCAAAATCCTTCAGCAGAGTCTGTCAAAACACAAAGAACTTGCCTGAAGCTTTTTGCATCCCCCTGAGCACACATCTTCCCACGAACGCCACTGCGGCGAGGAAATGTCTCTCGCTCCCCAGTCAGCCAGAGGAAGCTTGCGAATTTGGGGATGTAGGCATGAGAGGATATGCCAAATACACAGTGTGGAAGGGAAGACTGAAGTAAATGGGTGTTCAGAGGTGTAGACATGAAAGGCAGGGGAATATAGCCTACAAAGCATTTGTATAAATCTGCAAATCATTAACAGCATTGCTGGACAACCTTGACTGGGATAAAATCCCTGTGATTTGGGAGCCTCAGTGATACAGGCTTAGATCCTGTGTATCTAGCAGTCCCTGCTTCTTCTCTTGAAGCCTGACTCAAGGCATGGCCTGCTTACCCTTCCCTTCTTCATCACCAGCTCATCCTGCAGCCTTTCTGCTCATGTCGAGCTGCTTCAGATCTCTCAGGAATGCACAAGGCAGTGGTGAGGTGATGGAGCTGTGGTGTGACAGCCACCCGTGTTGGGCAGAGAGCAGAGTTCAGCTGCCAGTTCACACTCCCCAGGCTGACATGACTTTTCTTCTCATTTTAAAAGCTGTTGCAAAGATCTAGATCCATGAAGCATTCAGCTAGTGCACCTTCTGGCAAGTATCTAGGCTGTGACATGGCTTCAGCACTGCCCTAACTAAGCCAACTTCCAGTTCTCCCTATGGCAAAAGTAGTGTGAAAACAGCACACAGCCCAATGTACAGCAATAAAATGATGACAAAAGTACATAGCCTGCTTCTAAGTAAATAGGGAGATATAACATCAATGGAAAACAGCAAAGCTGATCCTCCTCCACTCTTGGTGTAATTCAGCACTTCAGATGTGAGATCACAAAATATTAATGGGAAAAGACAAAGTCATAATGCTTTTCTACTGATAGCTGAGGTGCAAACTATTTTTAATCCTTTTATCTTTTTTTTCTTCTTTTTAATAGATTTTCTTGTGGTGGTGGTGTTTGGGGGTGCTTAATATCCTCTGGGAAAGATAAACATCAGTGTGATTATTTTAGGCCTGTATGACCTTGCTGAGGAGTAACATGACTCCTTGCGGGGCTAAGAGCAGACTTGGCAGAACCCAGTTGTAAGGAAGTCTTCTATTGTGCAGACTTGCTTTGCCTGTGAAGCAATATGTTTTTTTGTCTTGCAGAGTGGAGCTCAGAGAAAAGGCTCAGCCTGCACCAAATTCTAGCAGAAAATGACTGACTCATTTTGAGAAAATCAAACAGGATCACAGGAGGAAGTAATAACTGGCCTTCAGAGCTGAACACTTTAAAATCCTGATCTTGATTCGCACTCACAATGGCAAGGAAAGAAGATAGCAAGTGACAGTGGAAAGCAACACACATTCTGTTCAGTTTCAATCAGTCTTTGATTTATGACAAATTTCACTAAATGTTAAAAAAATGCCCACCCTCACATGTCCAGCAATGTTTTCATTTAAACTAACAAAGCAGCGTTTCAGATTTCTGACCACGTCTTGGTTGGCCAACAGCAGAGCCTCTTTCCTGAATAAAATGATTTGTTGTAGCAGAGTGGAGTAAGCCACAACAGCTGTAAATCTGCGTTTGCTTCCCTGCACAGCTCTGCTGCACCTGCAGATGAACTTTCAGTTCTGAATTTGACACAAACAGCCCTCACAATAAGTGAATTTATTGGCTGTCACATGTCCAGACTTCTGCAGGGCACTTGAGTCACGGATGGAGTTATGAACAAGGGACATGTTATAACCAAAGCAGCAGAATTCAATTATTTTTAATGCTGCTTCCACCTAGTCTCTCACTCCTTTTAAGTCCTCTACAGTTTTGCCAAGGAAGCCCAGGGTACTGTAGTGGTCTGATCTTTTCTCCTCCCTTCTCCCCTTCCACTCACATATAGCTGTGTGTGCCATGCACACTTGCACTATGTGGCATGTGGCTGCAGTCCTGTGCAGCATCTCTCTCCCCTTTCCCCTCAGCCAGCTGCTGCATGCAGCCCTTTAAAAAAAGTAACCCATTTGGGGTTAATGAGTGTGGCTGTGAGCTATCCTAACTGAGCTGAACTTTCAGCACAGCTCAAAATCCTTTCTAGATTAAATTTAAGATTATGCTTTTGGGTTGATGTCCTGTTTTAAAATGGCATAAAGAAATACAGGACTGCTGTGCTATCCCTGAATTCAGCAGTCTCTGCAATACCCTGAGTGATGAATTTGGCAGGATCCAAAGAGCTTTGGTTTACATATGGGTCAACCTCTAAGAAACAGCACTTCCATATAGCACAATGAAGTTCCCAGGCATCCACACACTTCATAATATCCACTTCACAAGCTTATCTTTACTATCTCCTCCCCATTAGAGTGATTTAGGTATTATCAAGTAGACCAAAAATCTGCCTTGGTCAGCTTGATGAGACATATAGGAGAAGGAAGGTGCCCTCTTGCAGCTGTGTTCATGTGTAGCATGAGCTATTCTGCCTCTACAGAGCTTCCACCTGGCTGAGACAGAAGTAAAGAAACACCACAGGAATTCACAGTCCCTGTGTAAGTTTGTAGTAGCCACGTGGAGAAGCAATGCTCTGTCAGTGGGAGGGTGGGGAACCAGGGCTATCTCCTCATCCCTCTTTTCACCAGGCTGTCCAGACAATTGCCACACCCTTGATTAGTCCCTCTAATTAGTATCTGCCTAACCATGGCCTTTCCTTCTCATTTGGTTAGCCTGAAATGCTGATAGCCGGTAAAAGTTATGACTTTAGCAAGAAGACACCACTAAGCCAAGTGGAAGGTACTTCACTGTATACAGGGAAGCTTTGTATACCATTGCCTAATAAAAAGAGGCATCAGGATGAGGATGCAGTTAGGTTTAGGGTGAGTTTACAGCTTCACTCCAACTTCCTTTCTGCCCACTTCTCTGAAGTCCAATGCAAACAGAACAAATCCCCTGGGGCCAGAGGAAGGAGTATGCAGAGGTTTCCTTCCCTTTTCTTCCCATCTCACCCCAGTTCTGCCCATTTAACTTCCCTGATACTTGTAGAAGAACATAAGCATCATTGATACCCATATCTGGGGGTCTGAAAATGTTGTACACTAACACAGCAAGACCTGCTGTAGGACATACCCTTAACTGGGTCTCGCTCAATATTATTAAGAACATTTTTGCCTCGGGGGAGGAAAATAAAACAGGAACTCTGGAAGCTGACTTCCCAGATTTCTTTGACACCACAGCATGCATGACCTCAGAAAATTGCTCCTGCAGTTTATACCAGCCAACTTCTCTCTGGCTAGTGGAGAAAAAGTTGAGAAACATTAGGATCCTTAAGGAAAGAATCTTTAGTAGCTCCTCAGATGGAGCAGCATTCAAAAAAAAATATCCATTATCAAGACATGGCTCAGTTTAAGGATGACTCCCTGAATGATAAACAACTTTGTGGATACTTTTGCTGTGCACTTAGCAATAGCTTTTCCTTTAGAAAAACAGTGGTAGAACTGGGTTCAAGTGTCATTAAGAAGCCCAGCCTTCACATACTCCAACTATTAAAAACAATCCCTTCATTTCATAAGACCTTGCTGGCCTTGGATTCATCCACATCTGTTGTCCTCTTGGTTTGGTTGCTGAAAAGACTTGGAACAAGTTTTCTCCTGGAGTAAACCAGTGTGTTGTCAGCTGATGTCAGTAGTGCTGCGCCAGTTTGCACCAGTGGCAAATCTGGCCCCAGCCACACGAGAATCAGGAAACTGAGGTTACAGAAAGGGTTTTTTGTACTACAGGAATGAATGACAGGGCAGTTTCAGTTTCCTGTGTGACTACATTTCTTGCATCCCTCACTTTTGGTCTTTCTCACACACTGCATCCTGAGCAGAGCATGCTGCGAGGAAAGATTAAAGATGCTGCAGATCTCATTAATCTGGAGTGTCCCTGAACATGTAGCTACTACAATTTTGTGGGTAGGACAGAAATTTCTGTACTGAACGAGTAATGTCACAGAAATAAGTAAGAAAAAAAAACATTGCAGGATAAAAGCAACTCTTTTGAGCAGACATTTAGCTTTAATGCAGCAACCTTTCATCTCTCTGGCTAAGTCCTCTGCTGGTATAAGCTGTCACATCATCATCAAGCCATATTATTTACACTAGTTGATTTGTCCTGCTGTATTTGGAACACAAAGTTAATCTACTTTGTGTTGTATTGTAACTTCTTGAGATATCACAGCCACCAAGTAACTAGACAATCATCTCCAAAGACAAATCCTGTTAAATGCAATGAGATACAGAAAAGAGGCAACGGCTTCACTGACAAACTGTAGGTGGATCCTGTGGTAATACCTAACCTTTAGACCTTACCTAGATCACAGTGAAACCAAAAGAAGTTTTTGTCACCTCCCATGTTGGCAAGATCTGTCCCCAGCTTCTCAGCTGGAGCTGCCAACTCAATCACAGAACACTGCAAGCCAGTGTAACATCAGAGACTGTGATGGTACCCAGGCAGCTTTTTACCTTTGGAAGTAAACATGTGGTGATGCTGTTGGCTGCAGTTCATGGGAGTCTCACATGGTCAGAGGTTTTGGAGTATTCATCCTCTGAGTATGATCACAGGGGGGCTGAGAGCTGCAGAAGTTTGTCACTGACTCATGCAGAGTCAAGATTTCCCTGTGTGTTCCCTGGCCAACCCCTATAGGAAGTAATTTTGCTTTCTTCTGTTCTTTTAGAAATCAGAGCTTTGCTAGATGACAATTTATGATGAACATTTAGAACACCTTTCCCTGAGAAGCGTATAGTAAAATAGGACACCTAGGTCCATCTATTATACCACTGAACAATCAGGTAGTAAATTATAATTCAAAAAAGAAAATGAGAAAATTACCCCTGCAACAGTTCTTTCCTATAAAAATGCATTTTTTTTGAAACATCCAGAAGTCCTGAAAGGAAGAATAGTCCATAACAAAATCCTGTTACTTCCCACCTTCTTAAATGCATTTCAGGAAGAGGCAGTTGCCTCTATCTCAATTAAATACAACACAAGAACATGACATGGCAGCCAGAGTTGTACAAAATAGGCAGTTACAACAAATTATACTATGCAGTGGTGTTTTAAAGCTTCAGAATAACCCTGACATCTCACACCTAGTTTCTGTAGTGAATGTGGTGAGAAGGCAGCGGCTAGCCAGGGATTCAAGCAGGACCTGCTCTCCTGGATGAGTCCTGTGGCCCCAGTTATTCATTCTCTAATGTGGGAATAATGGAACTAGCTGGTTTTGTAAATTGCATTGAGATCTGCCCATAGAAAGTGATTTGTAGAAAGCATGTATCACTTTTAATTCCACCTCCAGGGAATAATGGTACTACTCAGAGTACCGAAAGCTGAGTATGAAGATAGCTTTTTGCTGGACCTAGGCCTTGATTAATTTTTTCCCTGTTTACACTGTGTATTTACTTTTTGCACTTCATTCAGAATAGATAATGAAAACAGTATAGTCTGCTTCCACTTTTGTTTCTGGAATAGATCAAAGACTTTAATAGACTCAGACTCAGCAGAACTCCAAATCTCCTTTCAGTACAGATACAGCCAATTAAATGGCTCTGTTCACTTTCAGGAGGATTACTTGAGATTTTATTATTTGCACTGCTCTAAATTCAGTCCTTAGAATAGAGCAGACACATTCTGCCAAAAAAAAAAAAAAAAAAAAAAAAAAAAGGAAAAAAGTGGAAAATAGCAAAGGAATTTTTTCTGCATCTCTGTTTTTCATGCAATCAGCCTTAGCAAAGTGAACTGCACTCCTCCTTATTAAAGCAGGCCTGTCCTTTTCTTTCTCCCTGCCTTGGAATTGCTACAGAAGGATAAAGTTCTGCATGGCTCACTCACTCTCACAGTTGTAATAAGTCAGAGGAGGCTGGCTCCCTGCCCAACAAAACACAAACTCCCCTGAAGTCTCCAGCTTTTCCATGGCAACACCACAGTCATCAACACAGCAAACAATCACTCCAACTCCTTTTACTTCTCCCCTTGTAGCACGAGGAAGGATAGCATTGCACCCAGCCCATGGACCTGTGCTAATTATTGTGCATGAAAGGAGATAGTGATGGAGATCATGTAACCCTCTGCATGGAGCTTTACATGAGATCAAAGGAAAGAAAAGACACTGAAACGCTTAACACTTCTCACTGTATTTGCTTAAATGAAAAGATTGTTGCTCCATGCTCAAGACACGAAACACCAAAAAGAGTAAGCACACTGAGACTGAACGGGGGTGCAAACAGCACTGCAAAGCAAGAGTCTAACCCTGAGTAGAGCCCCTTGGCCTGAGAGAAACACCTGTCACTCCAAAGTGTGAAATGGCCTGATCCTTGCCATGGTTATTGATGTGCCAGGCCAGTGCCTGGCTTTCAGGGAATAACAGCAGAATGATGGTTCTGCAAACAGAATTGTTCCCCAGCTCTGCTGTGAGTAGTGCTGCTCAAGATCTTCATGGAGGAGGGAGCAGTTACTGGTGCTCCAGCAGTTACAGTGCTGGAGCCCTGATCTGTCACTGCTTTGCACTGGCATCCTTCACACCTGTCCAAATAAAAGCCAACACCAGAGCTGAACACCACCATTCTCATCTGGTAGCATTTTACTCACACTTTGCATAGGTATATAAGACCTCACAAGCTGCAAGGCTATAGAAAATTAGGCCCAAAGGCCCCGAAGTATCTTGTTTAAAATAAGAGCTAGTGGTTTTCAAGCTGTGGTCTGCAGACCCAAGAGGGTCTGAGGACTGCTTCTGAAGGGTCTGTGAAAGCTAAGTAAGAAAAGCAAGTCAGTTGCCACAAGGCTTAAATTAGTTGTAAATGAAACTTCATGTGTATTGGAAAACTTTTAGAGGATTTGTAGTTTATAAAAGATTGACAGGTATGTCCACAGACTTTATACTCCCCTGTAGACACAGCAAGAACCTGCTCTGCTCAAGAAAAGCTACCTTGGTTTTGGATAATTTGAGGGTACGTGTGACAGCATGGATAAGCATATGGGCAGTTCTCTGCCACTAAATCTCAGCATAAACTGAAGAATGGATATCGTTTTCCTGGCATAAACAATATTGGAATTTCTTTGGACTGAGATTTTTTTGTTGAGCTTTTAGGCCCTTGTTAAAGTAAAAAAAGCTTTGTAGGCTGGACATACCATAGGCTGACTAGCTCCTCGTGGACAAAGTAGTTTTTAAAGTAAATTGGCCCCCAAACAGCCATTTCCAATTCAAATTCTGATGCAAAAGAATGTTCTTCAGGCTTTACAAAATTATTTAACTATTTTCGTAGCATTTGAAAAAATTATTTATTTGGAAGAAGTTCAAAATGGAAATAATACTCCCAGTACTCGAGCTTAAATGTAGGCTGAGGTAGCCTCATGCTTTCAATGTGCCTGGCCTTGGAATAAGCCTGTGGGAAGGTGTGAACCTCTACTGCAGGACAAGTGACCTTAGGGTGTCAGTTCCCACTGCAAAATCCTGCCACCACTGGTCTTTCTTCACTGACACACGTGACTGAGGCAGTGTGGGGCCACAGTCCCTTGTACAGAGCTCTGCACATTGTCCAGTACAACCTGTGGGAGAATTCATCCTTCTTTTGGGGTGAATGGTACAAACAAGTATTCTGGGGGATTAACAGCACTTCAGTTACATGTGTTTCAGTCCAAGTTAATGCAGAACCACTCTGAACCACCCCAGCCAGAATAATTTGTTCAAACTTACCTTAGAGACATTTTGGTGTGGATAGTTTAAGAAAGAGGGTGAGTTTTCCACACGATAGACATACACATAGCTCAGGCAGGATTTGTTGCAACGAACACAAATCTTGACACCCTAACACTGAGCTGAACTCTCACTGGCAAGAGAAGCACTTCATTCGATACCCACAGTGTGATGAGGTCCTAATTATTGTTGTGGTTCATTTTGGGGGGGGGTACCCCGGGGTGTCCACGGAGGGCCCCCTAGGCTGTGAGTTGGCTGGCAGCAGCAGGCAGGCAAGGAGACTCCACACGGCTTCTGAGGGTGCTGATTGATGAGGGTTTATTGGTAGTCCCATCCCTGGGAACAGCATGGTTACTGAGGGAGAAGGGGGGAATGGGGAGGGGGAAGGACGGGGAGCCTATGAGAGGGAAGGGGCAAGAGAGGGGGAAGGCTAAGAGAGCGGAAGGGCTAAGAGAGCAGCTGATTTCACTAGCACAGCTTAAGAGGGGAATTGAAGTGGGCACAGAATCAGACTTGGGCCAGTGGGATTGCAGATACATGATGGTTCAGGGCAGGACCGCAGGCTTAGAATACACCATACATTTTGGAGGGGTGAGACAGAGCATACCATTTAAATAAAATGCAATACTGCAAATGATGATATGTTCCATGTCATTTTAAGATTGCTTTACCCTGGCTGCTGGGTTACATCTGCAGTACAGGCCAAAATGTAACCCACTGGTCAGTTTGTGTTATGCATCCATTTCTGTGGCTCATCCACAGAGGAAACGAGTCTCTCAGCTACTACCCTGAAAGAGCTGGTTTGTCCACCCACACTATGATAGCTTGTAAGTTTAATTCTAGAGGTCCCTGACCTCTAGAATTTGGTGGTGGTGAAAACAGTGGTTAGCATGCAAGTTTCTGTGTGTTAACATGAGCTAGGACACAAAAAAAGAAGCAACCCTACGATTATGTACTGATGACCTGAACAAAGCCAGTCAACCCAAACTGAATTCTTCTATGAAAATTATTTTTAATTTGATTTTTCCTTATCGTAAGAGCATAGCACTATACTTTAAGGTTGGGGCCAGTCCTTTTTTCTTCAGTGGCAACATGAACACTTGTCTTCTTTATGAACAGGCTCACTAGTACAACAACGCCAGTGCCTCCTACTGAGACACAACAATAAAACTTCCTCCTGGGACTCTGTGATGCACTGCCACAGCAGTTTCAGAACCTACAGACCCAGAAAAGCAATCTAGAGCTTTGCACTAGTCTGTCTCAGCTGTGATAAGATTCCTTTCAATAGCCTGGGGAGCCTTAGGATGAATGTGATGTTGCCTCTGTCACTCCCTCATGTGCGACTGGTGATAGCTGTAGATGTGTGTTAGGATGTTAGCCCCATGGGGCAGTCTCAGCTGGAGGAGGTCAGATTGGCTTCCAGCGAGACCAGTAAAGCAAAGATCAAATGGCTTATTAAGCAGAGGTGAAATTACAGCCTTGTTGCTATTAGTACGGATTCTCTTCTTTCTCTCACTGGTGTTAATCAGAAGAAATTAATGAGATTGGCTACAAAACCGAAGGGTCCAGGCCTAGCCAAGGGTCTACGTGTTCATTTTCTGCTTTGTATCCAGCTGCTCAAGTGTTTTTCTGTATGCAAAGCCGCTGTCTGTCAGTAGCTCAGACCTTTTCATTCTGCAACACCAGGTACTCCTTCCCTTCATAGACAGATGGGGTGGAAGTTCTCAACCATCTGCCTAGTGTTCCTTGCAAGCAAAGGAATCACTTAGCCCACACTAGGAAAGCAAATGCAAAGCCCTTCATATCACCGTCCCACATTATGGTTCATCCCTGCCCAGTCAGAAGTGTCCCTTGCATTAGCCACAGCAGCCTCAGGTATGAGTTCTCTGGTTTGCGTGTTCTTCTGCTATCTGACAGAAGTGTGCTATCTTCTGCTGTCTGACAGCCTTTAGACACACCAGTGGGCATCATGATCAGTCCAAGGTGCAAGTGTTCCAATAGGAACCAAACACTCCAGCTTAACTTTGCTTTTTCTTTTCCCGGACTGTTTTCATGAATAAGCAGACTTTCTTCTGTCTGCTGTGAGTGGGAAAGGCACTCACTGTGTCTCCTGCTAATCATCCCATCCTGTCTAAAACTAAGGGCCTTAATGGGCCCTCATAAGCACCTCTGGATGCCTCCCTGTCGTGCTTGGTTTGGGAATAACTTGTGTGAAGGATGTGTCTTTCTTATCAGTCAAGTTCCTCACTGAACAAAGTAGCCCAGAGAGGTTGTGGAGTCTCTCTCACTGGAGATATTCAAGAACCATCTGGATGCAATCCTGTGCCATAGGACACACAATCCTGCATCTAGAACAGTCCTGCTTGAATAGGGGGTTGGATCAGATCACCCACTGTAGTCCCTTTCAACCTTATTCATTTTGGGATGTTGAGTTTCTGCATAATTAGACAGCCCTTTGCCTCAGTAACTGTTATATAAAAGAAATTGCTGGAAATGTTTCTGTGATGCAAAAGCAGACAAAAAAATTAAAGGGGGAGGCAGTGAGGAGGAGGATTGATTAACTGGACCATCCTAACCATGTGTTACTGAGCAGTGCCACCAATAAAACTAACTGAAAATAAACACAGACAGTAGCTGTAGCTCATTCCCAGCAAGGAAACCAAATGAAACCTGATGGTGTAGAAACTACAGGACCTCTTCAGAAAAATGGTCTCAATAATGTTTCTGAGCAGTGATCAGAGGTATCCACGACCTTGCATTTGAATTTTGCTGGAGAAACTCTCTAAGGCACAGGAAACCTTTGAACAATCCATTTCTGTGCTACTGCATCTCAGTTATCAACACAAAGTCTCTGCCACCAGGTCCTCACCACCTCAAAGTCAGTGGGATGGGAGGACAAGAAGGTCTGCTGTTTGCAATGCTCATTGCCTAATGGAAGAGCACGTACAGCTCTTTCAATCTTTGCTCAACATTATGTCTCATGCCTCTCTGCCTCATGCTTTTACCAAGGCCCCAATCTCCTTCCTGCCATTCCTTGATAAAAGGATAATAAATGCAGTAAAGATACTAATGTGTTAGGTTAGATTAGATTAGATAAGAGATGGTTACAAAAGACCAGCAGAGTTTTTCATGCAGGACTTAAATGTCTCTGGCTGTAAGCAGATTTGTTTTGCTTTCAGATCCATTCCTCCTGTAATATTGTACTTTTAAAGACCATTTCAGAGGAAGCCAGGTCCTAATATGTAGTTCATTGCCCCTGAGAGAGGCAACAGCTCTGGCCTCCCCAAAAAAAGCACTCACATTAAGTTGGTACCCACACAACCTTCAAAGTGCACACACAGAGTGGTTTGTAAGGCAGGAAAAGGTGATGGCTAAAGAAGGATTAAGTGCTGAGGGAGAAAACCGGTTCTGAGGAGAAAAAGCATATCAAGAGACAGAAAAGCACAAGTTTTAGATGTGCAATTGTCTTGTAATAGGCCTGATAAAACAGGAGGTCTGGCCACTGGCTTCTGTTGCACTTCCAGAGGGGAGTCAGTCAAACTGGATCCGTTTCCTCCTTGGAATATGGCAAAGAATAATTTTACTACTTCTTGAAAGAATGGCCATCCTGCTCTGCATCAATTTGCTTTCCTAGTCCCAGGATAATTTTTTCAAGCTTCCTTTGCTTACATGTCACAGGATTCTACAGAGCTAGACACTTGAGCACTGACAGCAAAATTTCACTCTCTTTCTTTGCCCCTCAGCTCTTCTTCTGCCTTCAGCTCCTAGCACTGGCCTCTTAACACCACTCTGAGATCGATGGTTACCATGTGTGCTGGGAAGCCCAGGCACCCCACCACCCTGCAAGGACCGTGAGAAACAGGGAGTCTGAGAGACAGAGTTTCAGCCTTAATACTGCATTTCCCAGCTGGGACCTGCCTGTGTGTGGCATGCCTAGAGTCCTTTACAGGTAAAGCCCTTTTCAATAAGTTATTGCCTTTAATTTTTTAAAATACATTTTCAGTAATATATCTATAGAATGAAAAGCCAAAACAGAGGGAAAGCAGAAAGAGTGACAGATCAGAAGGCAATGATAATAACTCAGACTTCTCTAAAGGCCCAACGCTTATATCACTGGCAAGAAGAGACTGGACTGCCTCCTACTAGCACAATTCAGGATTTTTCCTAGACCACACTTACAAGCAAAGAAGGAAATGGGCCTTTTACATTTGTTCTGTAGTATTTCTAACTGTTCAAGAAACAAGAAAGCCTGTCTTTATACAAGGCATTTAAATAGTGTTTTCACTGTACAGCAAACCAAAATGTCAAGTTAATACTACAATTTCAGAAAGTAAATAGGTAACTACTTCTTAGGTAAATACAAAGAATACTTTGTCCTCTGGCACTGATGGATGACTCATTGACTGATGCACTGATGTCACATGTCGGCATTTTTTTTTCAGCCATGGCTCCAGTCTGTATTCTTGACTCCAGCAAAATCTCCTAGGGATAAATGTTCCAAAAGTCTCCAGAGATTTTAGGCTGAGATTCAAAAATACAATTAGATGTCCAGTTCTCCTTGGTTTCAGTTCAGTACAGAGAAGATTTGATGCCTACATGTTTTAAACATGTCAAACACAGTCATAGAAATAATGATAACTCTGTATGAAGAGTTACCTTTCTAAGATATAACTGCTCTTCATTTAATGGCAGTTGCTTTAAATAAACTGCACCTGGGTATGCAACACAGTTAACGTTATTGAACATTCAAGCGGCAAATAGGCAGTAGCACTACCAAAACGTGTTTACAGTTCAGAGACACTCAGATTCCAGAGTGAGTGAAATGTAAAAGGTGACCAGGAGAGCATCCACCTTTTCTGACTTGCCTGCACCACTCAGCCCTATTTAAGAGTCACTAAATATAGAGGATAGTGGATGAACAACTATTCTTAAAACTTTGGTATACTCTTAAGCATTTTCTGAATCAGAACAATAAAGATGCCTCCTCCAGAATGTGATCCACTTCCACAATGAAGCAGCACACAAACAGAAAAGCATTTAATCATATGTTTATTGTAACACATATTCTTTTAGTATTTTTTGAACTGGAGCCTAAGCATTCACAACTGTATGCCCAGTCTGTGAGTACTCATGAAGCATGAAGCATTTCACCTTCATGTGGTGAAGGGTCAAAGAACCTTGCAAGTGCCTTGTCAACTCACAGAAGTTTTTGCTCGAAGTGTCTTATGACAGAGACACAGGAACTTTGAGCTCATCCTTTACAAAACTAGTGAGAGTTTGATCATTAGATGTTCAAGCAAAAAACTAAAGGCAGCTAGAGAAGCAGTATGAGTGAAGATGAGGAGAACATGTGGAAAACATGTGTTCAGCCTGTCTCTCTCAGCCTGGCCCTCTGGCCTTTCTGAAGTAGAAAAACAACATTATGAAGCAGCAGTGTCAGAAGCATGAAAGGAGAGATGGGAGGGCAATAACCCAGGTGAGAGGGGGTGAATGTGGAGAAGGAGACATGGCCCATAGCTTTAGGAAGTGGAGGAGGGGGACAGCAGAGAAGAACTTTACCAGGGGAAGGTGGTGAGTGTGACTTCAGTGACCAAAAGTGGCAATGCAAGGCTGGGGTGAGGAGTCCTTCTGACCCGTGTCAAGGAGCCTGTGCTTTGATGGCAGCCTGGGAGACCCAAGCACAGACAGTACGTCCTGGGAGAGGGCTGCAAGAACCACATAATAAAGTGTTGCAGTAAATAGCCCTTTTGGTACAGCTGTTATCCAAAGGCTGTTATCTTTCAGAGGCGTAACAGAATGAACACACATTCAGTATACTGGCAAGGGGGTTATCAACCTCACTAGCCATCCTGGCTCTATCAGGGTCCCTCAGATGTATTGTGTGTGGTACAAATGTATGCCAAAGGCCGTACATATGGTTGGTTTACACAGAAAGTTTTAGAAGCACATACTGTTTACTCAAGGGACTGGATTAACTTCTGCAGAGCTATTCTGGTCCACCTGTAAACACATGGACTAAAGGGCTTTATGAAAAGTAGTTACTGTGTATTTCCAAGTGGCACCTTTTAAAACCTGGATATCTTGTGTTATGAATGCTGGGGGTTTGTTTTGGTTCCTAAGTACCAAAAATGACAGGATCATGCTATACAACTACTGGATACAGTTATTTTTCCCCCCAGTTCAAAGCTGGTTTTTTTCCCACCAGTTCCCTAGGGCTGAAAAAGTTGTGTATTAAACTTGCAGTATAAACTGCTGCCGGCAATTGCCCTCATCCCAATGCCCTTGCTTAGATGAATAGCAAGGTCTGTATGGGATTGACCAAGGTGACAAGGGGGGAGGGGGCTGTGGTGCTCCAGGCCTGCTTATACAGGAGCCTCACAGACATCAGCCCAGGCACATCTACAGCTTCCTTAGCTGCTGAGAGTGGCACTGATGGCACTCTAGGAGCACCTATGAAGGATGGTCATGCCTAGTTTGAGGATGGCCTTCACACTGCACCTGAGCTGTGCTTTCAGATTCTCCATCCACACAAAGACAATAGATTGTGCTTTCAGGTTGCCTCCGGGCAACCCTTGAAGGACAGTCTTGACTTACCCAAAGGAACAGAATTAACTGAGCCTGTAATAGGGACAGAATTAACTGAGCCTGGAATTAGCCATTAGCTCTGTTTTCTAAACTATGACTTTGACGGAAAGCAAGAAGATTTTGTAGTAAAGGGGAAAAAAAAGCAGGAAGCTGGGGGGTGGGGGGGTAATGGAGCCAGAGTGTGTTTGCAGCTGCTGACCATCAAATTTCAATTCCATCAACATGGCTGAGTTCCAACTCCTGAAAAAGAGAGCTTTTGATGACATATTGACATAGCCTGAACTACAGTAGTCCAAGTGGCAGTGCTATAATTATAAGGATTATATTTAATACTGCACTTAGAAATGAAGGCCTGATACACTGTGACACTCTCTCTCTCCCTAAAAGCTGGCCAAAATATGTCCTAGGAACCATTATGGTAATACACAAAGTTGGTAGGAAAAAAGAAACGTCAGAACTCAAATCATTATAAAAGGGGATCATGTGGCTGGCAGCTCAGGTCTGTTGGGAGTTGAGCAGTGAGGAGGAAAAATGTGTGTGAAAGGAAGGGCAGTTGGATTTGCAGGAAAAATGGCAAGTAGTTTTTTAAAGTACAGAATTAACTGGTTTAAGGAAATAAGTCAATTGATAATTAATACACTACTTACTTGTGAATTTGGATTCTTTTTGTAGCATGTCGTGGACTTCAGCCAGGCTGAGGCCTGTTTGTTGAACAAAGACCAAACCCTGCAAATATTTCTTGACTTGCTTAATTCGACACATCTTGATTTCAGTGCGATTACCCATGTGTGCACAATTAAGCACATGCATAAGTGTTTCCGGGAACTGGGCCATGGAGGTAAGCGGCTGCATGTTGAACACCAAGTCTATCTAGCTTGGAAGGATGTCGAACCAAAAGCTTTCAGAGAAGCAGAGAGAATGTATTTCTTTGGAAAACAAAATAATTGACTATAAACTAGCATAATGATCAGAAATAAAAGGCCTGATCCTACATTAAGCTGATGTTCCACAGTGCCACGTCCACAGTATTTCTTATAGGTGGTTTCAGGAGGGGCAAATCAGATCATAATCAAGACTGAAAATGCAGATGTGCAGATGTTGAAATACCATAACAATGAGGAAAAGGGAAAAAAAAAGGAAAAAAGAGAGAGAGGAAGGGAAGGGAAAGGAAGGGAAGGCAAGGCAAGGCAAGGCAAGGCAAGGCAAAGAAAGGAAAGGAACCTGGAGATGGTTTCTAAAGCAACAGAATCCTAAATAAATGGTCTGATTTTCCAAAGTGAAAAACATAAACTGAACAGCCCATGCAGCATTTTTGCCAACTGTCACTGAGGTGGTATTTCTAAAATCTGGTGGAATGACTCATACCAGAACAACAACTGTTGCCAACAAGGTCTTTCCTTCAAGTCTAGATATTTGAATAAGAGAGCTACAAAAACAAAATAAACAGAAAAATCAGGAACAGCTTCTTGTCTTGGGGTTCAACTCTGAAGCTGCCTGTGAAGTCACCCACTCTCCAAGGTGCCTCCTCAACCTACTGAGTAGGTATCCAGGCGATCCTCTGGGCCAGAGATGGAACTGAGTAAATCTCCTGTTTGTTAAACCAAATTCTTCCTTCTGCACCTAGTCACAACCTCTCACATCATGGATACGTGCAGGATGCATCCTCCTGATCCGTTCTGCCCTCCACAACAGCAAACATTACCAGGAGGAGCACGACCCTGCCAACAGGTAGCACAGCCCTCAAGTGGTTTGAGACAGACACCCTGAAACTCTGTGGAAGCAAGGCTGGACCAAAGACTCCACTGTTGTGCAGCAACTAAACACAGCCCTGTCAGTACCAATGAACGTCTTTCTTTGGCTAGTACAGAATGCAACAATTTCAAAGATGCTTTCTGAAGCAGTGTTATTTTGCTGAATATTTTATGTCTTCGAGTCTTCTGAAAATGAGCAGCATACACTTCAGTGCTGCAATAATAGTATTCAGTGGAGACAGTGCACATTATGTTCAGTAAGCTCATTGCTTAAACACTGTTGCCATGACTATAAGAAAGTGATTATACTATTGTTTACAAGAGACTCTCAGTAAGTCATTACCACAGTAGCCAGAGTTTTGCCTCAAGTCAAAATTTTTCAGAAGGAAAAAAATAATCTAAGAGGTATAATTAACTTTGTGATCAAGATAATCCATTGAAAGGCTTTGGAAACTGAATACATCCTACAGTGAGGAATGAAAATAAGTAAGGATCACCAGTGTCTCAGGACTGTTGACTTACTGGTTTTCTGACTGTTTAATGGGTAAATTCCATTGAGAAGAAAAGCCCTGCTAACTAAATAACTGTTATAACTAATTTTTAATTTATACGACAAGCACCAATATAGGAGTTCAACTGTAATGAGTAATGCTGTAAAAACAAACCACTTTGTACATAACGTAAGGGGGAAAAAAAAAGACTTTAAAATTTTGACTTAGAAGAAACATTTGGGATTATGAAAAATGGCTTTTCAATGTCCTGGATTTAAATCAATACCCAGAACACTCAGTTCTGAATCCTCTAGTGCATATACATGTACAAGAGTCCAGTACACGACCTCTTTATCTCAATGACATGCTGATGATCAATAGTTTCCAAAAGTAAGAAGCAATTCTGAAGCTGTTGGAAAGTCATCCTCACATTTCCTATGATCAGTAACAGGCCAGGAACACAAAGCAAAGAGATGATTAATAGAGTGCTGGACTAGGAGTCAGGAAATCTGGGCTCCGTTCCCAGCTCTGCCACTGACCTGCTGTTTGGCCTTGGGCAAGACACTTGACCTTTCTGTGCTTCTGTTCCTCCTTCCATTCTTTGTCTATCTTGTCTCTTGAGGCACTGAGCTACGCAGGGAAGGGCACAGTTCTCACTGGGTGTTTGTATACCACCTACCCTAGGGAGGTGGCTGCAGAGATCTACAATAAAGCCAGGGTACCACCAGGATGACTCTTGCACAACAGCATGTTTTGTTTCAAAACAGAATGGTCATGATGAACCCTCTTGGGGTTTCTTCTGCTCGCTCAGGATCTTACCAAGTCTTTTAGCCAGCTTCAGGCTCAGGCAGCAGGTAAATGGGTTTGCAAGATGTGCATCCTCACTTGTCAGAAGCACTGTCACATTCCTAATTGGTACTAATTTCTCTCCACCTTGATTCAGCTGGGTTTGCAAGCACGTCAGAATTATAACTGAGTGACATAGATAAAAATAGCTACAGGAGCCATTTCTGAGTACCTGGAATTTCTTCAGGGAAATGACAACACCTGTAGGTGAAACCACAGGCATGAGGGTGTTTTCAAATTAAAACTAAAATAAATTATAATTTTTAGGTAAGTGTGTTGGAATTTTGCATAAATTATTCAATTAAGCAGTATTTCTCAGTGTTTTTCTCACCCTGAGCCATAAATGTGAACCATCTTTCATTACTACCAGATGGGAGGCAACACATGCAGGGCAAGGTGGCTCTCACCTGCTTTCACTGGGGAGCAGCTGCAGAGAGACCTGATGCCTTGTGTATATAGTCTCAGTCCATTCCCACTCTGCTCCCAGTTACCTGAAGCATCATGAAGTACATGAAACTTGGACACAGAAGACTTAATTGGGACATTAATTTGAGTACATATTGATGTAGAATCAGGAGCAAGTAAAACAAGAAAATATAAAGCATACACATTTATGATTATGAAAAGAAAGTTAAAAAATGCTTTTCTCTGCTACAAAGAAAGATCACTGCCACATCTTGCGCTTTTATTGTGAATTTTGGCAACACGGTGCCTTGAAAACCTAGGTCTGGAGTCATGTGATTATGTGAAAGACTCATTCAGGTTTGTATTTCCAATACTCAGATCTGTGGGTCAAAGGCTGAAAAGGTGATTTGAAGCTCCTCCAAGGCTTTGTCAAAGCAAACATTTAAAACTCCTGTTTTCGGCTCCATCAATAATGAATTTGGGTTTCGAGCAATAAAACTCACCATCACACCTCAATTCACTTTAAAGAAATGAAAAATAGTATCTTTCATAGAAGAAACTGACGTTTATGGAAGTGAAATAACAGGAGTAATCTATTAAATAGATCCTAGAGTCAAAGTGGAAACAATTAGATTTCAGTTTACAGCATGCTCACCTAAAAGCTGCTGCTTGAGAGTTTCAGGTATTTTGGTTTAGTTATTAGTGTTGGCACCACAGTACAAATATGGACTGATTACCTGCATCTAAAAATACTTTGGAAGAACCGGACAAGGTATAACAGCTTTACAAGTTGGCTCTCAAATGGCTACAGGAAGCTTTCCAATGGGAATCTAGGGCATAAATAGTTTGTGCTTTTATTTAAAAGAAAAAAAAAAAAAACCAAAATAAAAACAAAAAAAAACACCCAAACAAACAAAAAAAAAACCACAGAAAAAAAATCTGTATCTTAGTACAACTAAGTTGAAAATTTGATCCAAATCTCACTCAGCACCAGCTCTTTCTTTTCTGCAGCCAAGATTACTGCCTCTTTCACTGCTCAGAGCTGTTCCAAACTGAAGCAGCATGATATAGGTAAGACCTTTTTCAGGTTTACAGACTGTGATTAAGATTTGTGGAAAATATAGACCTGTCAAGAATCCCATCAGCCTCATCTTATTCCTGCTGGTAGTATCACCACTGGGAATTCATACAGGGGAATACTGACATGCAGACACCAGAGAGAGGTCAAAGAGCAAAGACCTTGCTCTTCTCTTCAGAGCAGCCAGGTGGCCAAAGCCACCCTCTGAGGTGCCCTCTAAGGTGTTACATAGTGGTTGCTTTAATCACCTGCTTGAATTCCAGGATGTGATCGTGTCAGCTCATTGTCAAGTAGAGTTGAGCCTTCAGCAGAACCCAAGGTCCCATGTGCTAGTGAGACTGCACCACAAGAAAAGTTAAAGCATAGAAGGGAAATAGTGGCACAGCAGGAGATATTTGCAAGACCACAGAGACACTTTCTGGCAGAGCTGGCACCTCTATGACAGTGCTTTGTTAGCTGGAGCAGATTGCCAGCTTCCAGCTCCTCCTACACCACATAAGGAACGCAATATAAATGAAGCAGTGGAGATATCACCCTTCCCAAAGCTGTCAAAAGGACCTGGATGGAGCAATTCTTTTCCAGTAACGAGACAGTGGTGAAGTTTCAGTTTTTGTAAGGCAGCAGACTTAATAAGAAAAGCAGACCACAACTGGCCTTTGAAGACAATATCTTGGTAGAAGGGACTGTTGACAGCAGTTAGGAAGAGGAAGAGAGGCACTGTGGCTTTTCTTAACCTGCTGACTAGCCTAACTGCTGGGGCTTTTTTTGGTCACTACAACCTAACTGAACCCCACATACCCCTTCTGCAGGGAGTGCTCTTTGAGAGGGGAGAAGTACCAATAGTGATGCGAGTCAAAGTTTCAGCAAAACAGCTTCTCTGACTCAGACATACCTTTCTAAGGTTCAGATTTCCCCACAGAACAGCTCACATTTTTGCTGGAGTCACACTTCTCAAAGCAGAACAAATAGAAGCTGAATATCACTTTCCTTTGTTGTGGTGCTACAGAAAAGGGACTCAATTTGAGTACTGCAGGGGATGCAAGAACCCTCTCAGAGGACATGCTATAAGAGCCACAGATGGTAATAAGCCCACGGGTTGGCCTTGGAGAGCACATCAAGTCCAGGCAGAGACATTGTTCCTCTGCTCACTCCCTACAGAACCTTTGGTGGTGGAAACAGTCTGTTAAACAGTTTCAGAATGGAGGTGACTTTCATTAAATGTATTCAAAGCTGAAAAAGCTTTAAAGGGTGCAAGTGATTTGATGGGAGAGCTGGGCCTGAAAAGGCTCCTACATACTAGCATTAAATTTAAAAAATTCTCTTGTTGAAATCCTCATTAGAAACAGCTTCTATGCAGCTTCCAGGGGGTCTTCTTGATTATGGTCTGGAAAATATTCTCACAGTTAAGGGGAACAAAGATTTTTAATGGCACCCATGTCCATCCAAAGCAAATGGCTCTCAGCAGGCCAGAGGGCCCATGACAGCAGATCAATGTTTTCCACCCACACAGGCAATGTGACTTACTCCTTTTACCTGACTCAGCTACATAAATTGTGATTATCGGGACACAGCTTTGCTCCTGCAGAAGCCCAAGAGCAGAGAGCAGTCCTTTATCTCACAAACAGAACGTTTCCATTGTTTTGGCACCAAACTTTGTGTCAGTGAAAACACTGCACTCTAGCTTTGCAGAATGGTTTGTGCTTTAATCCACCTGTCCTCACCACACTATAATGTCACTTCACCCCACAGGTGGTCACCTTATCCTGCTTGCTTCAGAACACTACCAAATGTTATGTGCATCCCCAAAAAATGCAGGTATTTTTGCAGGGTGCCCTGGCAGCCAAGCAGCAAACAAAACAAAGAACTTGGGAGATGGGGGTAAGTGTCAGCTTAGGCAAAGACACCAGAGCACAATTGTTCCTTTTAAAATAGTCCAGGATCTTTAACACTAGCATAGAGGAGGCCAAATCTCATCAAATACAGTGTGGATCATTAAAAAAAAAAAAAAAAAAAAAAAAAATCCTAAGGAAGTTAATTCAGGATCTCCCCATAAAATAACTGCCTGAATTGAGGTTTTACCAGTCAGTCTTGGCTCTTGGTACAAGTCAGGAAACCCTGGTTTTCACTAAGGTCCTCTGGGAACTGGGACAAACCCATTGACTCTTCTAGATTTGTACAGCTGTTGATGAGAATTCAGGGAGCAGGAGGAATTAACACATTCCCCTCTTCCTTGGATATATCACTTTTATGGGATGGTTTTCCCTTTTCTTTTTTCACCTGCTTGCAGTCTATATCTGGGGAGCAGGCCACTTTCACAGTCACTTTTAAAATACAGAAAATATGAATGTATTTAATTGCTATTTTAAATGAATTCTTGTAATGATAAATTCAGCACAACCATGAGATGGATGAAAGTAGAACAAGTCACCTGTGACTGATGACAAACATCACTGAACACACTCAGAGCCACCGGGGTGATGGCTGCAATGAAAGAACCTGACCAGAATAATACACTAATGCCTATGAGACAGAGTTCCCAGCTCTCACAGAGCAAAATGAGCAGTACTCAGCCTGTGTCAGAAGGATGATGGAATGAATTGACTGCCAGAGACTTGAAACTGCAATGCAAGAAGTTTAGTATTACCAGTTCAGTGCTTAAGGCACTGAGGAATGCCCTCCAGAGCTAACTGTTTACATATAACTTAAATAGTATAAGCTATTTGCTGGAGGGCATGTACATACATATAGATGTATGTATATAAGAAAGACAGAATATTTTATCTGTTCCACTCTGCACCACGAAAAGTAACAACACCATATAAATAAACAAATGTCAGCTCTTGGGAAATGCACGAAGGCAGAAAGTACAAAAGCTTCTCTAGCTGTGTCCTGAAGAATAAATCTCTCATTCACACACACCCACATCCATTGGTCCAGCTAAAAAAATCTGATCCCCAGTCTCCAATTAGAAAATGCTGTTGCTAAAGATTTTGCTTTCTCAAAAATCAAAGTAACAATGTTAAATTAAGGCCAAACCAAACTCCTCCAAAAACTCTACTCTTCTGCCAGTTCTAAACTGTCCACTGGGAAAAGATAATTATCAAATAATAGTACCAACAACATCAGATAATCACTTCAAGCTCTTTAATATGTTCAAGGAAACATTGTTTCAAATGTTACCAAGTGTCAAAGATTTACTTTTGAGTCCAACTGTGAAAATGACCCATCCAGTGCCACTAAACACGGCAGGCACATGCGTAACAAGAGAAGTGGGATCTGCAAAGCAGAGGAAACAACCCAGCTGGGTTTTTCAGACAAAAGAGCGTCCTGGTAGCCAGAGCTCCCCAGTGAGAGTTATGACTGCCTTTGCGCTTATCTGTGTGGACCTGTGGGGTTTTTTTAAAGTGGTGGACCTACAGCAAGGCACATGGAACTTTACATTCCCCTTGGAGTCGGCTGTGTCCAGTCTCACATGCTCAGTGTGAAACTTGCACCCATGCTCCTGTCTTGTACTTCCCTCTGCTAGAGCTTCCCTGCCACAACTGAAACTCAGAGCTGCCCCTTGTTCCAGGACCCTGTGCACCCTCTCTGCTGTAAGGAATAAATCTGGAATTAGAGGAATAGCACATGTAAGGCTTTCACTGGATTTCCTCTTGCGAATCACTCAACTGAGGATGAATTCTGCTTAGAGGTTGTTCTCTTCCCATCCATTTATAATGCACAGGACAACAGGCTTAGTCTACCCCATCCTTCCTCTTCTAGTACCTTTTCCAGCTATGGCTGGAGGAAAAGCAAGACTCTGTTCTTTCCTGGTCCATCCCTGCCCTCTGAATTTTCAAGAACAGGAATACAAAGCTGTACTACCTCAAAGCTGCATGACCCCCAGCTACTTGAATTCACCCCACACAGACACCGTGTGTTTTGCTATTCCTTGTTAATATTTGCAACACTGTTGTAAGGAGCTCTTGGTAATGAGAAGGTGTGTCTCCACAACACAGAGGTGTGACTTTGAAGCAATGCCTTTCTCTATTTCTTAATCAGAGCAGCAAATGAGGAATGTCAATGTCAAGCATAGAGTGGGAAGATGTGCAGTGACATCATTACAACAATGCTGCTTCATGAGCCAGCATTTACTAGGTGCCAAAACATGGTTCAAGGCCCTAAACGTCATGCTCACTTAAGTCACACACCTTGTCAGCGTGATTACTGAACTAGCATGCAAAAATGATGGGGACTTTGTCAGACCTTTTGCTTCTCAAGGTCACGTGTGTGGAGTTTTCTGGGAGGTAATGCAACATGCAACGTAGAGTGAAGGCTGTGCATAGTATCTCCAGCATAGTATCTCCAGCAAGCAGCAGGATTTATTTATCACTAATGGCAGCAGCCATTAGTGATATTTCAGAAACAGGAACAACCTCTCTGCACTTAAAAGATGAAAATCTTTCAGTATTTTCTTGGGAGTTGTTTCATTTACCATTTCCAAACAGCTGTCTCCAGCTATTTAATAATAATAGTAACAACTAGAAAAAAAATTAAAAAACAAACAAACAAAACAAAACAAAAAACCCCACATAGGCCTGTTGCCTAATTTCAGAAAGTGAATTTTTCTGGGACATACACTATTAGGCAAAAGCTCTTTTTTTTTTTTTCCCCATAAGGCAAGTGCAAAGCATTACATTAATACACACTGGAAAAATAAGATAATGGCTTTCTTGATTGTGACGAGGAATGTGGGGAGATTTAATCTGAACACTGAGTCAGGTGGAAGCGTCTAAACTCCCCTCGGACACAATGTTATCGCATTTAACGCTTACATCATCACCCTCACGAATGATGCTGAGTAACGCAGCCCCAAACGTTGATCCACGTACCCGCACGGGTAAGAAGGGAGAAACGACCACAAAGGTCCCGTTTTAGCATACGTCAGGCGCTAAGAAAGATAAGTTTGATGTCTGGAGCAGAGGCAGCGATCTATTTTCAGCTGTTCGTATAGCAGCCGCGGGCCTATCAGGATGCAGTCACTCCTCTCAATGTTTCGCATGTGTGCCGAGAATTAAGAGTTGGGAGGCAGCACAGCGGAGCAAACGCCTTCAAAAGCGTGGTGCACTGACTGCTCGTAATAAAGTAACAGGAGACAAGGCTTCGCCTCCTTGACATGTTCAGAGCAATTTCCAGTTGAAAAAGGTCAGCGTATCATTTACAGAGCGGCAGTGCCTGGAAAACTCTCGTAACTCTGCTCCGCGAAACACCCTGGGTGACAATAACAACCTGAGCATCGCTGCCGAGGTCGGCGCTCGGAGCTGCCCGCAGGCGCGGGCGCTCCGCTCCGGACAGTGCCCGCTGCCCCGGGCGTAGGCACTGCCCGAGTTCCAGGGCCACGCCTGCGAAATGACCTAAAATAAGTGCCGAAGCCCTGGCGAACGGGATGGACTGGGGCAAGGGGAACAATTCGGAACGCGGGAGACACTTGAGCACTACTTTTCACCCTTGCTCGGGGACGCGCTGACAGCGTCGCCTGCCAGTGCCCTCCTCACGGATGCCGCCGTCACCGCCTTGCCGAGGCGCGACGGCAGAGGCGCGACGCGTTTTTAGGTGCACAGCGCGATGTAAAAAAACCCCAAAGCAGCACCCCAAGCGGTCTCAAAATCCCTTCGAAGAGCACATATACACTCCCTCGGCCCCCCGAGCTCGACGCCCGCCCACTGCCCCTCACACATTCGATGCCACCGCGGGCCCGGCGCCCGGCAGGGCCCACCCCGCGGCGCAGCGGGCCGAGCCCACGGACACCGGGCCGAGCCCACGGACACCGCCGGGCCCGCGGGACGG